>NW_026876928.1:0-208455 GCF_032173495.1 Musca vetustissima | reverse complement strand
TTTTCATTAAGGCCGAATTTGACTTTTCTGACAAAACTGTACAAATATTTTGTTGGGGAATATGATAAAGGCGAAAATGCGAGCCAAGCGGCTAAATTTGTGAATGTTGCTTTATAGTTCTGATACTGTAACAGCCATGTTGGTTTTTGGAATGTGAGAATCGGAGAAATGATTGAAGTTGACCAGTATGTTAGCAGTCTTAACATCAGCCCAGGAGCTAATAATCGACCATAACTGTTTTAAACCATTTACACAAAAAATGATTTCTTTTTCCCTAACCTAATATATAACTTATCCAAATTTCTTATATGTTTTTGGTACTAGTTTTTATTATTAAGTTTAAGTTAAGGGGACAATAGCCAGCCATAAAGATTTTATATCTGTTGAATAAGTACTGAGATATAGAGCTCTAAACAGAAAAAGCCGAATGTCCATCAGTATAGGCTTACGGCTTCTGACCAGAAGACCCCTATTGTTTTTGAAAATGATCCGTCAATATTTAAGAAATAAAATGGAAGTTTTTTGTTTATATTTTTTCGTCGATCTAGAGGCCACAATTATGACCCGAATATCGGTCAATATTTAGGGGATCAAATGTGAAAAAAATTACAAAATGTGTATTTTCCTCCTGAAGGATATACACCCCAGAAGTTTATAGTAGATACTAAAGGAACGGTTGACCTTTAAATTGACACAAATTATATTGTTGTATGTACACGGATGTGGGAGTTGTAGATAAATATTTAGAGAGTTCTATGAATTCTAATACATATTCCTCGCTCATCGATTTGAAATTTTACACGAAATTCCGGTTGATGATCTGATGATATTTAGAGGTTGAAATAGACCAAAAACTTAATTTTTGTGTGTTATTTTCAAGTCACTCTATAGGCCACAATAATAAGCGGAACATCACAAGGGGAAGGGAATCTGGCCAACTAATTAGATGGCTGTTTTTGTCGGTCAATATTCAGTGGGTCAAATCAATCAAGACCTTTCTGTGTAAAATGAAAACATTTGCATCTTATAGTGTAAATATTCAAGAAAGAGTAGCTGTTGATCTCTAATCGGCCAAGAGGGACCAACATCGCGAAGTATTGCTCAGGCACGGAATATAGATCGGCAAAAAGTTACTGTTTCGTGGTCGTTGTGTAAGGTATCATATGGTCGGCCCTATCCGACTATACTGCTCCGTTCACTGGTTTTTATTTCGTGGTAATGAGTCCTCATTAGTCAATGAATGAATTTTCGATGGAAATCTGGATGATTGTAAGGCATTTCAAAGCTTCAAAAACGACTGCTACCGATAAATGAGCAATCTTTCATATCATTTTAATTTTAAATCCATTATCAACCAAATTCAATAGAAAAACCAGTAAGGAAAGTAGTAAAGTCGGACGGGACCGGCTATATGATACCCTTCACCACTTTAGGTATGTTCAACAGATGACGTCTGTTAGGACGTCGCATTTTTAAAGGACCAGTAAAATGAAATTGGATCCATAAACATGTCATTCTACAGCCGATACTAAATTTTTCATTTGGTCAGATATAGAAGCTATACCTAAATCTGAACCGATTCTCAGGAAACTTAACACGCACTATTTTAGGCCTAATTCATTACACTGTGCCAAATTTGCGCAAATCGGCAGATATATAGGGACATTGGTGCACCATTCACATTAAATCGGACGAAAATATATATGGGAGCTATATCTAAATCTGAACCGATTTTCGGGAAACTTGACACACATCTTTCTAGACTTAATTCATTACACGGTGCCAAATTTCGTGCAAATCGAACGATATATAGGGACTTCGGTACACCATTTACCTTAAATCGAACGAAAATATATATGGGAGCTATATCCAAATCTAAACCGATTTTCAAGAAACTTGGCACACATTACTCTGCACCTAATTCAGTACTCTGTACCAAATTTCGTGCAAATCGAAAGATATATAGGGACCGTTTACATTAAATCGGTCGAAAATATATATGGGAGCTATATCTAAATCTGAACCGTCCTTGGGCCGAATAAGTGACTTGTGCCAAATTTCATCCAAATCGGATCATAAATGCGACTTGGACTTTGTTTACAATTTAACATCTACAGATGGACGGACATGCGTAAATCGACTCAGAAAGTAATTCTATGCATATTCTCAAAAGCAACCATGTGTCTATCTCCTTTCCTTTTGCCTGTTACAAACATATGCACAAATACATAATACCCTGTACCACAGTGTGGTGAAGGGTATACAACTTGGCTCACCATTATTGTGAGTTTTTAAGCCTCCTTATATTTGGTCAATATTTTGGCTGTAGTACGACTTTAAGTACATCGAAAGTAGTAACAAGTACCGTATACATTGCCTTTAATTCGGTATTTTATGTAAAATAAGGAACTTATCTGTAAATTGGTGGTATAGTAGCACTTTATGGTATATGTCCCTCATAATGGTAATCGGTCCAGCCTAGGCATACGTAGTCGAGCGCAAAAGTCGACTTTAAGACTTTTCGATTTTTGACTCTGACCAAAAAGTCGATTTTTAGACTTTTCGATTTTTGACCTTAACTAAAAAGTCGACCTTTCGATTTTTTCAAACCTGTTCAAAATAAAAAATCAACTAAAAATTTGTAGTTCTTGAATTATGGTGAAAAAAAAACTAAATATTGCGCCATCTGCCGGATTAACTTCAAACTACACAGAAACACTCCTCACGCCCCATAGAGCATGTACTTACATTTATGCACTTCAACTTATACATCGTGTATTATTTATTTACCACACAATTCTGATAAGAAATTTTTATATTTTCTTTTATTTCCTAATGATGAGTAGACATCGACTTTTGAGTACCGGTTACCTAATGAATGACAAACTGTTAATTTTAAAAATCACAATTTCCCTGGAATGAAACTTCCCATATTTATTTGCACATTTTATTACATACACCTAAAGGTATGCATTATGAATTACGTTTTTCTCACATGAACACATATTTACTTTCTCTACAATTTTTTTTTTTTTTTTTGAAAACTGACAGTTGCCTTCCAATATAATATGCATGCCCCCAAAAGTATCCACCACACATAATCACCGTTTCATTCCAATGAAATTACTCATATATTTATTTACAAATATAATTGCCCTAATGAGTTAAGTAACTTATCATCCATCAGCTGCTGCTGTTGCAGCTACTGGCTAATAATATTTAATTATATATTCTCTTTTAATTTTATATCAAAATAAACTTTTCAACACCGTACAATAATCACACAAACATTTCAGCCAATTGATATCATTAATTTTCGTATTGAAATGTTATTATGAAATTTAATTAACAACAGTAGTTGTAAATCGACAGGAATGAATAATTAATTTAAGAGTGAAATACATATATATGTAATATTATCATATGTAACGATTATTATTATTATTGTTATTAACATGGTAATTGGAAAATATTTACAACCAAAATATTGGAAATGTAATCAGTGACAGTGATATGGGTTAATTATCTTCCGGAATTAAAGAGGTTATTATGGTTGGTGTTATTGTTTTTAAGTGATAATTGAGAAGAAGTTGTTGCGTGGAAATGGTTTCATCGAATATTGTGAGTATTCTGAGGTCGCATGTAGGGGATTTTAGCATTAGGTTGGGTTCGTCCAGTTGATATGATTTATATTCGGCGAGATCTTCAGCATGAAGAAGATTTGAAAGGTCCCAAAACGATCAATTAAAAGGTCTTCTGTTTATAGAAATGCCTCAGGTCTATTTAAGGCCATTATTCTGACAATGTGTCTCATCAAAATATTGGTTTGATCCAGATATCTTTTACAGGGTTGCCCATATTCAACGGACCCATCTGGCAACGCCATAACTTTTGACAGAGATGTCACATCGCTTAATGACATACCGCGTTTGAAGCGTCAGTCCAAGCAGATTTTTACCATGAACCAATACACGCCACGCGAGCGCTCAAAACTCAACGTGCTTTTTAAACATTAAAACATGTGAGAAGTGCGCATTCTAAGAACACCATTAAGCGTTTATACGAAAAATTTTCGACTGGTACGGCTCTTTCTAATCCAAAGAGGCCATATAAAAGTCGACCAAGGCGATCGGCCGAGAATATCGCTGCCGTACGAGCCAGTGTTGAGGGATCCCCAAGAACATGCCAAAAACGCCGTTCTCAGCAGTTGGGCATGGCTCGGTCCACTTTACAACGGATTATTCGTATTGATTTGCATTTGTTCCCGTACAAAATTCAATTGACAGAAAAAATGTTGCCTGCAGATAAGTCTCGTCGATTGGAATGGGCCCAAAGAGTCAACGAAATGGCCGAAGATGACGAGCAATATTGGAACAAAATTATCATGTCCGATGAAGCCCATTTCACATTGAATGGGACCGTAAATAAGCAAAATTGCCGTTTTTACGCCACTGAAAATCCTCAGGAGATTCAAGAAGTGCCTCTTCGTGATGAAAAAGTCACAGTTTGGTGGGCCGTTTTTCTTCCAAAATGAAAATGGCCATGCTGTTACCATCAATCAGGAGCGTTATCGCGACATGATGACCAATTTTGTGATGCCAATTATTCGTCGAAAGCGTATGAGGCAGTTCTGGTTTCAAAAAAACGACGCTCCACCGCACACAAGTCGCATAACTATCGATTTTCTGAAGAATTTGTTTGATGTCGAAAAGTGGTGATTTGGACTGGCCACCGCGTTCGCCCGATTTGACGCCGACTGGCTTCTTCTTGTGGGGATATTTGAAGTCAAAGGTTTAAGTTAACAATCCAAGGACCGTAGAAGAGCTCAAGGACAACATTCGTAAAGAAATAGCCGCTATTTCGGCCGTAATGTTGGCAAAAACGATGAAAAATGCGGCAAAAAGGGCACAATACGTCATCAACGCCAGAGGCGGCCATTTGAGAGATATCATATTCAAAAATAGATGTAAACAAATCTAATTGGAACAAATTAAATGATTAACATTGCCAACCGCCAAATTTTTATTTTTTTCTTTGATTAAAAAAAAAAACAAACATGGGTCCGTCGAATATGGGCAACACTGTATATAATTTACGATAACTTTGGAAGGATGTAGTCGATTTCATTCATACTTTGTACAACGTAACAAATCGGTCCACTCCTTCTGATACCTCTCCACAAAATTGTGGGTATTTTCCTGAAAAATAATCTTATAATATAATACGAACGGAGCATGCGATTTGAACTAAAAATTTAACACCTTTGTATAATGTTAGAAGATTAAGCATATGGGTTCATACCTTCTGGTACCTCCTCCATAAAGAAAAAACTTTTGGGAACAATTTTTAAATAAACCAGTAAGGAAAGTGTTAAAGTCGGACTGGGCCGACTATATGATACCCTTCACCATTTTGGGAATATTCTACATATGTATCCTAACAGACGTCGCCTTTTCTAAGGAACATTGACATGAAATTGAACAAACTTAAATATGCAATCTTTATCTATAAGTAAACCGACTGACATCAATTCCAACAAATGCCATTCTGCAACCTATTCCAAATTTTGTAAATAGATTTAAAGCAAACATTACACACGCAATGTGATATGCTTCACTGTTTAAAATTCATTGATTATTTGGTGTACAGTCAACGTGAATAGGTCGAAATTATATATAAAAGCTATTGTATATCCAAATCTGAACCGATTTCAAGATACTAGATATTAATTTTTATTAATTTCTGTACGTTTTGTCAATCGGCCTAGGTATGGGCCTTTAGTGCACCATTTAATTAAAATGGACGAAAGAACATATAGAAGCTATATGTAAATCTGAACCAATTTCAAGAAAACTTGACACACGAAAGGTTATAGTAACAGTACATTGTACAAAATTGTATGCCGATCGGTCAATCTTTGGGTCTTTAGTGCACAATTTAAATTAAATCGGTCGAAAATATATTTTGAAGCTATATCTAAATCTGAACTTGGCACACGTCATTCTAGACCTAATTCAGTACACTACGCCAAATTTCGTGCAAATCGAAAGATATATAGGAACTTTGGTGCCTCATTTACCTTAAATCGGACGAAAATATATATGGGAGCAATAAAAAAATCTGAACCGATTTTCTCGAAACTTGGCACACGTCATTCTAGACTTAATTCAGTACACTATGCAAAATTTCGTGTACATCAAAAGATATATAAGGATTTTGCTGCACCATTTACCTTAAATCGGACGAAACTATATATGAGCTATATCTAAATCTGAACCGATTTTCTAGAAACTTGGCGCACATCATTCTGGACCTAATTCAGTACGCCATGTCAAATTTCGTGCAAATCGAAAGATATATAGGGACTTTGATGCACCATTTACCTTAAATCGGACGAAACTATGTATGGGAACTATATCTAAATCTGAACTGATTTTCTCGAAACTTGGCGCACATCATTCTGGACCTAATTTAGTACTCAATGCCGAATTTCGTGCAAAATATATATAGGAACTTTGGTGCCTCATTTACCTTAAATCGGACGAAAATATATATGGGAGCTATATATAAATCTGAACCGATTTTCTCGAAACTTAACACACATCATTCTAGACCTAATTCATTACGCTGTGCCAAATTTCGTGGAAATCGAAAGATATATAGGAACTTTGGTACACCATTTACCTTAAATCGGACGAAAATATATATGGGAGCTATATCTAAATCTGAACTGATTTTTCCCAATTTCAAGTCCTCGTAACGACTTGTGCGGAGTTTCTGAAGGCGAGATAGTCTGCTAATTACCTTCTCGCTTTAACGAGCGGCAGGGCCATGGTTATGAGGTTTGTTGGAAATTGGAAATGCCCAATGTATGATGCATACTTTAAGGCTTTAAATATTTCAATTTCACAGTTTAAATCGATTTATTTATAAGGGTATTACATGAGATTGTATCATTGGGAAAAAATAAGATGAGAATTGGACGTTGCGTTGGACATTATGTAGATTTCAGAACCACTTCGTTTGACACTCATTTACATCGACATATATAGACAAATTTAAGCTCTCTTATAATAATGTAAACATCGACTAGCTATGAATTTCTTCATTATTACGTTAATCTTATTCTAAAACTAGATGCCTTTATACTCCATTAGTCTAAAACCACGACGTATTTAGAATGTATCGATGACAGCGATTAAAATGCTGTCACTCTCTTAATATGTTATTCCTATTATACACGAACACAACGATCGATGAACGAACGACTATTCAAGTGACGTTTAGCGATTATTGACACATTGGTGCAAGGCAGCTGACAAATAATACAACAAAGTTGCACATCAATTGCCGCAGAGGAGCCAGGGAGGGCGGGAGCAGGGAAGAAATCTATACATCCATCTATCTATCATATGTCGTATTAATCAATTTCCACATATTCTGCAGTGGTGGTCGGTAAGTCGGTCGGTCATGCATCAACACTTGATGACACCATCAATTATTGCACGCTCGCGCCCATTTCGTGTGGTTTTTTTCATTTACAATGTGAAGGCTTTATGTGGTTGACTATTTTTGTTGTTGTTGTTTTTGCTGTTGTCGTGAGAGTTTATGTAAGCATGCCATATTCCTGCACAGTTTTCAATTAATAACAACGTTTTAATCATTTAATTGATAATTTGCATATCGAAGTCGAAGGAAAAAAATAGGAGGAGTTGCTGGAAAATATTAAAAATTTAGCTGCTTGTGTAAAATTTATTGTAGGACGAACGAACGACACTTCTATTCATTATTAGCTAAGCAAAAATACGAGGCTTGTTGTGGTAGGGAGAAGATAATTTAAATTTGTAAAATATATAACTTTTTTGACAGGGATAGAGAAAATGTAATGATTTTGGTGCGTGGTGCATATTTTTAGGCAAATCGACAAAATTAATTCCAATAATAATAGTTCGATATTAATGGAAATATTGTTGCCGAGAATTTTCCATACAAATACACAGATTTCAAATCCTTAAAACCCTATTTGTGTTGATTGGGATAGGACTACGTAACTATGTAACTGAGTAATAAACAAAATTTGAAATTTCCTGTCAATAATTCAGGCTTGACAAAAATATGGTTGAGTTTAAATAAAATATAGAAGGTGTCTATACAAAAAATCCCTGGTTCTCGCTCTTCGGGTGATCGAAAATATTGTGCCAAGGAAATGGTAGATAGTTCCTATGAATCACCCTTTCGTCGTTATTATTGTTTTTTTCGCTCACATAGTTCCGTGTTGATTTGTTGATGGATGGAAGAATTGAGTAAAAGTGAAAAAATTTTGATTTGAAATAACTTCTAATTAGTACAATATTCAGAGCGTATCGAATTGGTAAATAATTTTATTTATTACACAATAATAACTGGACGAGGAAAGGTTTATATATTTTAACAATGTGACAGCATCTGAAAAACGAACGAGAACGAATGTAGAATATGGGAACAAAGGAACAAGATCACAAAACAGGAACTATAGGAACTAAATAACTGGGCAAAGTTCCTATAGTTCCCTTCCTATAGTTCCAGTAAACTAATTTGTTCCGGAACTAACCAACTCTAATTTAGTTCCATCAGTTCATGTAACATATGTTGTCTGTCTCATTCAAGTTACTGCTTGACTGCTTTCAATATTCAATATACAGGGTTGTCCATATTCGGCGGACCCATCTGGCAACGCCATAACTTTTGACAGAGATGTCACATCGCTTAATGACAGTTCAAGCAGATTTTTACCATGAACCAATACACACCACGCGAGCGCTCTGAAATTGTTGAAATTTACATTCAGCAGAAGAAGTCAATTGTGAAAACTCAAAGTGCTTTTAAAACATTAAAAAATGTGAAAAGTGCGCCTTCTAAAAACACCATTAAGCGTTTATACGAAACATTTTCGACTGGTAAGGCTCTTTCTAATCCGAAGAGGCCATATAAAAGTCGACCAAGGCGATCGGCTGAGAATATCGCTGCCGTACGAGCCAGTGTTGAGAGGTCCCCTAGAACATCCCAAAAACGCCGTTCTCAGCAGTTGGGCATGGCTCGGTCCACTTTACAACGGATTATTCGCATTGATTTGCATTTGTTCCCGTACAAAATTCAATTGACGCAAAGAATGTTGCTAGCGGACAAGCCTCGTCGGTTGGAATGGGCCCAAAGAGTCATCGAAATGGCCGAAGATGACGAGCAAATTTGGAACAAAATTATCATGTCCGATGAAGCCCATTTCACATTGAATGGGACCGTAATAAGCAAAATTGCCCTTTTTACGCCACTGAAAATCCTCAGGAGATTCAAGAAGTGCCTCTTCATGACGAAAAAGTCACAGTTTGGTGCGGCGTTAGTGCGAAAACGGCCATTGAGCCGTTTTTCTTCCAAAAAGGAAATGGCCATGGTGTTACCATCAATCAGGAGCGTTATCGCGACATGATGACCAATTTTGTTATGCCAATTATTCGTCGAAAGCGTATGAGGCAGTTCTGGTTTCAACAAGACGACGCTCCACCGCACACAAGTCGCATAACAATCGATTTTCTGAAGAATTTGTTTCCGGGCCGTTTGATGTCGAAAAGTGGTGATTTCGACTGGCCACTGCGTTCGCCCGATTTGACGCCGCCTGACTTCTTCTTGTGGGGATATTTGAAGTCAAAGGTTTACGTTAACCCTACGGTCAATAACCGGGTAAATTTGTACCTTTTTTTGAATAAAAATGCTGTAAAATTTTTAATAATGAAGATATTTGGATCAAATTTTGAGGAATCATTCTTGAGGTATTTTCACACATAATCGAAGAAAAAAATTATAAATATTTTCCACATATATAATTTTTACAATTTTTTAAAGTTATTACCTACGTAGATCAATAACCGTGGTACATTTGTAGTCATCCAAAGATAGCTGTGTAACTCATTAAAAAATTGGACAATTGTTTTAGTCCCTGTATACCAAAGGGAAACCAAGGTAGGTTCTGATTTCCACGAGTCGCCCTGATGGCCCCATGTTGTCCAGGGCCACAAAACTTTGCAGAAGGGTTGAGGAACACCTAAATAAGATCCCAATAAAAAATAACTAAAAAACCTTAACCCATTCGAAAGCTATAACAAATTTACTATGATTGTTTTAGACAGATTATCATTTAAGCATGGATTTAAATATATATTATTTTAATTTATATATAATTTTGAGTTCCTACATCTAGACCAGATCCGTATAGACTAATTTAAAACAAAAAACCTCACGATAGTCAAATTTTTTAATGAGTTACAGAGCTATCTTTGGATGGGTACAAATGTACCACGGTTATTGATCTACGTATACTTTTTTGGTTATTGACCGTAGGGTTAACAAGCCAAGGACCGTAGAAGAGCTCAAGGCCAATATTCGTGAAGAAATAGCCGCTATTCCGGCCGAAATGTTGGCAAAAACGATGGAAAATGCAGCAAAAAGGGCACAATACGTCATCAACGCCAGAGGCGGCCATTTGAGAGATATCATATTCAAAAATTGATGTAAACAAATCTACTTGGAACAAATTAAATGATTAACATTGCCAACCGCCAAATTTTTATTTTTTTTCTTTGATTAAAAAAAAAACATGGGTCCGTCGAATATGGGCAACCTTGTACAAACCTGCTCCGATGCCGTCTTTTAGTGAACAGCAAGAACTAACCGATTGAACTGATGAACCAATGAAGGATCGAACTAGTAGTATCTATGGAACTTAATGAAATACCTAGATCATTTTGCAGAGCGAAGGACGCCTGTTGATGCTATTATAAAGGGCGGAATACCATTATTATTTACTGCTGGTCGGAAAACTAGACGGGATGGTAATCGAATAGCTGGATGAAAGATAATAGAATAAACTATTGTATTGCTAACTAAATAGAATATTAGTCGTAGTAGAGAACGAAAGTCTAGACTAAATACTAGGTGATACTGCTGGATTATTAGTGGAACAATTGACCAAGAAGTCAGAATTTTAGTTCCTGGGTGAACGCATATTGCATCTCCTATATTAAACATTTACCCATTAAGATTTAAATTTTTAAACTAATACTCGTATATTCCGACCATAGGTATGGAAACGTACTGTCATGAAGTGTAGTGCAAATTCTGATATTGTGGCATGCTACAAAATACAACAATAAAATTAAAAAAAAAAAATAAAATAAAAACTAAACATAATAAG
Source organism: Musca vetustissima (assembly GCF_032173495.1). NCBI lineage: Eukaryota > Metazoa > Arthropoda > Insecta > Diptera > Muscidae > Musca > Musca vetustissima. Next base: position 197,231 of record NW_026876928.1, on the reverse strand, counting down.
GCTCGTCGTAATGACAGGCGATGCATTTCAATGAGCTTTACTGTTGAATGGCTTGACTATCCGGCAGGTACGACAGAACATTCAACAGCAAAGGGACCATAATGTCTCCTACATAGGGACAACTTTGATGATTCCCTCGACTCGACCATATTTAAAAGCACCACGGTTGGGAAGAGAACCATAACAGGAGGACCGACTGTGAATATGACCAGGTGAAGTCAGTGAATCAGCCAACAACAAAATATGTTAGACTTATTTATTCTATTCCATGGGGACAACAATATTACAAAAAATTGCAGGAGCAAGAGAATTTTCGTTCTTTTTTTGCATTTTCATATGATGAAGGTAGGTAGGGGAAGAGAGACGGTGTTTTTGTGTTAAATGTTAAATATTCATACCTGTAGACACACACAATGGCAATGAATAAGCTTTGCTTGTTTAACTAACATGTTGGAGTTGGGGTTCGCTGGTTGGTGGTGATGTTTCGTTCTGTGGAACTGAATGCATGTGTTAAGTGGTGGGCCATGCTGCATGCAGCAAAGTTATGCACTAGAAAACATCAAGGGAAACATACATATAATGTGTTCACAAGAACATGACAGCAACAACAACATTGACAACAACAACATATTGTCATATATACATTTGCCAACGTCATCAGGAATTTCAACAATGTTCCGAACCAAACCAAACGAAAAAAACAAGAATCTCTTCTACTTCACGACAAGATTGTTGAACAAATTTGTCTACACCAAATGACAAAGGGACCCACAGTAGATTGACGGAATGAATGACTGACTGACGGACTGGTTGGTTGGTTGTTTAGTTGACGCTGGGAACTATGCTGTCGAGGATGTTGATGACGTTGCATATAATTATGATTGTTATGGTGTCATCATCATTGAAGCGCATTATAATCTCTTGGTGGTTTCCCGTGGTAACCACACACAACAAACAATGAGGTCATTCCAGTTGAGAGTTACTACTAAATAGTTGTAGTTGTTGTTGTTGGGTAGTAATGAGTTCACGGAATTGAACAACTACGGTTGTGCTGAAGCATTGAAGGGATGGGTGGAGAGTTGTTAAGTTGCTTAGGGGATTTGAGATTGATTTTTTGTTCTGTGGAAATGGCATGCGTTTTAAGGACTTTTAAGGATTGTGAGCAGTGGCCGAAAAATGGCTGAGCATATCGCAATATTTCATTCGGCAAATATTGAAAAATGAGTTCGGTGTAAAGCCGTTGAAATTCCGAAAAGTGCAAGAACTTACACCGCAACAGAAAGAAAATAGACTCAAAAGAGCTAAAAAGTTGCTTCGCTTGGTCGAAAGTGGTGAACTGCCGAATTTGGTTATATCCGATGAGAAAACATTCGGCGTTCAGCAGTTTTTAAACAAACAAAATGATCGTGTTTATTTGCCAAAGAGGTCAGCTGAAAATGTGCACCTTCGGTTGGCCATAAATGACGAATATTATCGCGAAAATATTCTGGAGGATGTATTAAAGCCTTGGACACGCACACATTTTTGCCGCAGACTTTGGACATTGCAATAGGACTCAGCACCATCGCACACGGCACGCGCCACCCAAGAATGGTTACATTTCCAGCGCACAATGTCCACCAAAATCTCCGGATACCAATTCGTTGGACTATTGTGTCGGGAGTATTTTGGAAAGCAAGGTTGGCACTAAAAAATACCAAAGCGTCGATCACCTCAAGCAAGCGCTTCGCCGAGAATGGGTTAAAATACCGCCTAGCAACATTCGGGCAGCGTGTGACGGTTTCATTGCACTTTTGAAGGCCATAATTCGTGGTGACCAATTCGAACAAATCTAAACTTATTCTAAAATTTAATGCTATTTCCGAAATGTAAAAATTATGTCTTTTGACTTTGTTGCAGTTTTTTTTTATCTCACCCTGTAAATTGCCGCCTAGAGAAAATGAAATATAGAAAATACAGGCATTTGGGTTAAAAAATGGGTCGTGAACTTTGACAGGTTCGAACTTTTTTACCCTACACAATGAGGTGGATATTCAGAGTACTTCAAACGATCGGAATATCTATATGTCATGGCATTAATAGCTACCAAGAGGTAGCTATAAACTACAGATACTCAGGTTGGAATATTGGGCAAGGATTTTCAATATACCGATAAATATATTGAAATCCTCAAGGATTGGTTCTGGCCAATGAAGATCCCTATTGTTTTTGATAAAGATCGGTTAATATTTAGGGGATGAAATGGACCAAAAACTTTATTTTTGTCAAATTTTCTGGTTTCTCCAGAGGTCGCAATTATGGCCCAATCATTGCGAAAATTTACATGGAGAAGGAGATTGGGCCAAAGAATAAGCATCCCTTTTTTGATAAAGATCGGTCAATATTTTGCGGCTCAAATTGACCCTGACTTTTGTGTGAAAAATTACAAAATTTGTATTCTATAGCGTATATATTTGCTCCTGAAGGACATATACCCGAGAAGTTGATAGTATATCCAAGAGGAGTTATTGACCTTCAAATTGATACCATGTGATTCTGGCTGCATGTACTATGATGTGGGAGTTATACGTAATTAGGTAAAGGTGACTATGTGCATAGTATTACTATTACTCCATTAGAGGACGGAAATGTCGCGCTGATAGATTTGAAATTGTACATGAACTTCCGATTATGGTCAAGGACGACGCCTATAGTCTTCGGTGAAGTTGAGACTTCATTCAGGGGGTGCAATAAACCAAAAACTTTAATTTTGTCAGATTTTCTAGTCGCTCTAGAGGCAATTATTATATGCAGAACATCACATATTTTACAAGGTGAAGGGGATCTGACCAAATACTTAGAGCGGCTGTTTAGATGATGATCGGTCAATATTCCGAGGGTCAAATCAACCAAAACCTAAAGTGACAATTTTTTTTATTTTACGGCGTAAAAATTCACTTCAAAAATTGGAAAATATGCCAGGGTTAGAAAGTGAAGTTGTTGATCTACAATCGGTAAAAAGGGTACAAATATCTCGAAATATTACCCAGGCTCAGAATATAGAACCGCAGAAAGTTTGATTTTCGTGGTAGTTGTGTAGGGTATCATATGGTCGGCCCCGTCCGACTATACTGCTCCGCTCACTGGTTTAAGAATGTTTTCCGAAGTACTATTAAATTTTATTAAAGTTTATTATACCCTTCACAACACTGTGGTACACAACACTTTGTGCATATGTTTGTAACAGGCAAAAGGAAACGAGATAGACACATGGTTCCTTTTGAGAATATGCATAGAATCACTTTTTTAAGGCGATTTACGCATGTCCGTCCGTCCGTCTGTCCGTCCATGTATTTTTGTGAACAAAGTACAGGTCGCATTTATGATCCGATTTGGATGAAATTTGGCATAGGTCACTTATTTGGCCCAAGGACGAACCTTATTGAAATTGGGAAAAATCGGTTCAGATTTAGATATAGCTCCCATATATATTTTCGTCCGATTTAATGTAAATGGTGCACCAAAGTCCCTTTATATCTTTCGATTTGCACGAAATTTGGCACAGCGTAATGAATTAAGCCTAGAATGATGTGTGCTGAGTTTCATTAAAATCGGTTCAGATTTAGATATAGCTCCCATATATAGTTTCGTCCGATTTTATGTAAATGGTCCACCAAAGTCCCTATATATCTTTCGATTTGCACGAAATTTAGCACATCGTATTCAATTAAGTCTAGAATGATGTGTGCTAAGTTTCGTGAAAATCGGTTCAGATTTAGATATAGCTCCCATATATAGTTTTGTCCGATTTTACGGAAATGGTGCACCAAGGTCTCTATATATCATTCGATTTGCACGAAATTTGACAGAGCGTTCTGTATTAGGTGCAGAATGATGTGTGCTGAGTTTGGTGAAAATCGGTTCAGATTTAGATATAGCTCCCTTATATAGTTTCGTCCGATTTTATGTAAATGGTGCACCAAAGTCCCTATATATCTTTCGATTTGCACGAAATTTGGCACAGCGTAATGAATGAAGTATAGAATGATGTGTGTTAAGTTTCCTGAAAATCGGTTCAGATTTAGATAAAGCTCCCATATATATTTTCGTCCGATTTAATGTAAATGGTCCACCAAAGTCCCTATATATCTTTCGATTTGCACGAAATTTAGCACATCGTATTCAATTAAGTCTAGAATGAAAATTTGGCACAGCGTAATGAATTAGGTCTAGATTGATGTGTGTTAAATTTCCTGAAATCGTTGAAATAGTTTCAGATTTAGATATAGCTTCTATATCTGACCAAATGAAAAAATTAGTATAGGTTGCAGAATGACATGTTTATGGATCCAATTTCATTTTGATGGTCCTTTTAAAATGCGACGTCTGTTAGGATTCATCTGTTGAATATACCCAAAGTGGTGAAGGGTATCATATAGTCGGCCCCGTCCGACTTTACTAATTTCCTTACTGGTTTTTAATTTGAAGACTATTTTGGATGGTCTATTGAACCTATCGGGGATATGTTGAAATCCAAACATGGATAATAAATAATTGTTTGTGTAGGTCTTTTCACCCTTGAATCTGAATTGTTCATTGTTTACGAATACCTACATGTAGATTCCGTATTTTTTTTTATTTTCTTAAAGATTATTTTTTTGAAAGATTTATTGACTTATAACATATTTTTCTAAAGAATCCTGCAAATTTTCAATTTATGAAGATTCCTACTTCTCTTTGATGTGTACAGCAGCAATCAATGGCTATAAACATAACAATTATTCCGCATGACGCACATTTTCACTACATAAGAAGTTGATTTTGCCCATTGTGTCGGGACATATATGACGAACAAAAGAAATGGTACATATGCTTATGTTTCGTCGTTTTTTTTCGTTCTATGTCAGTCAACCACTTATTTCTAACAAACTATTACCACTCTCCAACAATTGCTACTGCTACCGTTCTACAACAGCTACTCTTTTCAAATGATGTAGAGTTTGGTTAAAATGCCAGTCGTCATTTCAAGTTAGCACTTCTCTAGGGGGTTGGTTGGCTGGTAGGTTAGTTAGTTGTATGGATGGTTGATAGGTTGGTTGGTTGGCTGGTGTTAATGCTAATGATGATACTTGTAATGTTACATTTAATGAGGCATCCAGTTTAAGTCTTCTTCTGTTTGCTGTTATAGTTGTTGTTGGCTTCATCGTCACTCATCGTATCACTTCTATCATCACCATCATTCTCATCTTCATCGTAATTTTCTTGTTGTTAACACTTCAAGAAATTGTTGTGAAGATCAGAAGAAGAAGACGAAGAAAAAGTCTTGGCATGAATTAACATCCACTTGTGTCGGAACATAAGTTTGTAGTGAATGATTTGATGTGGTATAGACGAGAAGAAGATGATGAAGAAGGTTACCGATATACGCAATATTTCCGAGAGTGTGTCATCATATATAAAGAGGGTTATGAGGTTATTGTATTGTTGAGGAGATTTAAATCGATGATACTTATAATTGTGTGTGTGGAGAGGGTATGCTACTTAGGCGAATGATTTTTAAAATATATATCTTTCCAAAGACGACCATAACTGTAACGGGGGGTTTTTTAAAATAGCCTTAGGCCTAGATTTAATAAAACAATGGTCTAACCAAGCCTTAAGAGTGGATTAATTAAAAATGTGTTAGAAGGACCAACAGTGACTTAGGCCTGAATTCATTAACAATTTTTAAAGTAAAGCAGAGCCTTAGCCTGAGAATAATTAAAAATATATTTTTGGAAGGTCCAATAGGGCCTTAGGTGTGCATTTTTTTTAAATATTAGCATGGGAATTATAAGTAATATTTTTGGAATGTCCAACCGATCCTTTGGCCAGTTTCATCGAAACGTTATAGGTGTGAATTTTTTGAATGTATATCTGAGCATCTAATAAAAATATTTTTGAAGGTTTATACCAGCTTTTGGCGTAGATTTATTAAAGATATTTTTGAAGTTTCATCCGAGTCTTAGGCAAGAATTTTTCAAGAATATTTTTTGAAAGAGTAGCAGAGACCTAGGTGAGAATGTTTTAGCAATCATCGCCCTAGAGGGGACTTCTAGGAATATTTTTGAAGGAGTAATAGAGCCCCAGGCGTGGACTTTTTAGGAATATTTTTTGAAGAACAATCAGAGCGATAGGTGTGGATTTTTTAAGAATATTTGTTGAAGGAGAAGCGGAACTCTAGGCGTGGATTTTTTTTAAGGAGTAACAGAGTCTTAGACGTGGATTTTTAAGAATATTTTGAAGGTGTAACAGGGTCTTAGGCGTGGATTTTTAAGAATATTTTTTGAAGGTGTAGCAGAGCTCTAGGCTTGGATTTTTTAAGAACATATTCTGATGAAGTAAGGTGTATTTGAACTTTAGGCGTGGATCTTTTAGGAATGTTTTTTGAAGGTGTAGCAGATCCCCCGGAGTAGAGAGATTTTTAAGAATATTTTTTGAAGGGGTAACAGAGTCTTAGGCGTGGATTTTTAGGAATATTTTTTGGAAAGAGTAGGAGAGCCCCAGCCGTGGATTTTTTAAGAATATTTTTGAAGAACTATCAGAGCTTTAGGAGTGGGTTTTTAATTAATATTTTTTGAAGAACTATCAGAGATTTTTGAGGAATATTTTTTGAAGGAGTAGCAGAGCCCCAGGCCTGGATTTTTAAAGAATATTTTTTTTTAAAGGTGTAGGAGAGCTCTGGGCGTCGATTTTTGCAGAATATTTTTTGAAGGAGTAGCAGAGCTCTAGGTGTCGATTTTTATACCCTACACAACTATGTTGTCAGGGTATTATAGCTTTGTGCAGCCCCAAAAGTTTGTAACTCCGCGAAATATTGGTCCTAGACCCACCCTTAAGTATAGCGATCGTCATATCTCGACTAGCTGAGTCGATCTAGACATGTGTGTCCGTCCGTCCGTCTGTCCATTATAATTTGTAAACACGATACAGGCCACAATTATGGACCAATCTTCACGAAATTTTGCATCTAGAATGGGTTCTGGCCAATGAAGACCCCTATTGTTTTTGGAAAAGATCGGTTAATAATTAGGGGATGAAATGGACCAAAAACTTTATTTTTGTCTGATTTTCTGGTCGCTCCAGAGGCCGCAATTATGGCTCAAACACCGCGAATTTTTGCATGGAGAAGGGGATCGGGCCAAAGAAAAAGTATGCCTGTTTTGAAAAAGATCGGTCAATATTTAGAGGGTCAAATGGACCCTGACTTTTGTGTGAAAAATTACAAAATTTGGATTCTATGGCGTATATATTTACTCCTAAAGGACATAGACACTGAATATTAGTAATATTCGGAAAATATGTCAGTGTATGGAAGATGTGCTGCTGACCTCTAATCGGGCAAGAGGGTGCAAATGTCACAAAATATTTCTCAGGCTCGGAATAAACTTCTTTAGAAAGTTAGAACTCCGTCGTAGTTGTGTAGGGTATCGTATGGTCGGCCCCTTCCGACTATACTGCTCCGCTCACTGGTTTAAGAATATTTTTTGAAGGAGTATGAGAGCCTTGGCGTAGATTTTTAAGAATATTTTTGGATGGAGTAGCAGAGCTCTAGGCTTGGATTTTTTAAGAATATTTTTTTAAGGTGTAACATAGTCTTAGCCGTGGATTTTTAAGAATATTTTTGAAGAACTATCAGAGCTTTAGGCGTGGGTTTTAAATGAATATTTTTTGAAGAACTATCAGAGATTTTTGAGAAATATTTTTTGAAGGAGTAGCAGAGCCCCGGGCCTGGATTTTTTAAGAATATTTTTTTAAAGCTGTAGGAGAGCTCTAGGCGTCTATTTTTGCAGAATATTTTTTGAAGGAGTAGCAGAGCTCTAGACGTCGATTTTTTAAGAATATTTTTTGAAGAACTATCAGATGCTTAGGCTTGGAATTTTTTAAAATATTTGTTGAAGGAAAAGCACAACTCTAGACGTCGATTTTTTTAGAATATTTTTTGAAGGAATAGCTGAGCTCGAGGAGTGGATTTTTTTAAGATTATTTTCTGAAAAAGTAGCAGAGCCATAGGCCTGGATTTTTAGGAATGTTTTCTGGAGGAGTAGCAGAGCCATAGGCGTAAATTTTTAAGAGTATCTATTGAAGGAGTAGCAGAGCTCTAGGCGTGGATTTTTTAAGAATATTTTTTGAAGCTGAGCTCTAGGCTTGGATTTTTTAAGAATATTTTTTGAAGCTGAGCTCTAGGCTTGGATTTTTTAAGATAATTTTTGAATGGAGTAGCAGAGCTCTAGGCTTGGAATTTTTAAAAATATTTGTTGAAGGAAAAGCACAGCTTTAGACGTCGATTTTTTTAAGAATATTTTTTGAAGGAGTAGCTGAGCTCGAGGAGTGGAGTTTTTTAAGATTATTTTCTGAAAAAGTAGCAGAGCCATAGGCCTGGATTTTTAGGAATGTTTTCTGGAGAAGTAGCAGAACTATAGGCGTGAATTTTTAAGAGTATCTATTGAAGGAGTAGCTGAGCTCTAGGCGTGGATTTTTTAAGATATTATATTTTTGAAGGAGTAGCTGAGCTCTAGGCTTGGATATTTTAAGAATATTTTTGAATGGAGTAGCAGAGCTCTAGGCTAGGATTTTTTAAGAACATATTCTGAAGAAGTAAAGTGTATCTGAGCTTTAGGTGTGGATTTCTTAAGAAGATTTTCTGAAGGTGTATCTGAGCTCTAGGCGTGGATCTTTTAAGAATGGTTTTTGAAGGTGTATCGGAGCCTTAGACTTGGATTTTTTAAGAATATTTTTTGAAGGTATATCGGAGCCTTAGGCGTGGATTTTTAAGAATATTTTTTTTGAAGGTGTAGCTGACCCTCCGGCGTGGGTCTGCATGAATTGAAGAGCCTTAGGCGTGGATTTTTAAGAATATTTTGTTGAAGGTGTAGCAGACCCTCCGGCGTGGGTCTGCATGAATTGAAGAGCCTTAGGCGTGGATTTTTAAGAATAAGTTTTGCAGGAGTTGCAGAGCCCTAGGTGTGAATTTTTAAGTATATTGAAGAGTAGCAGAGCCCTAGGCTTGGATTTTTACAATTTTTTTTTTTTTTTTTTGTTTTGAAGGAGTGTTAGGTCATTATCCGTGGTTTTGTTAGAAATATTTTTAAGCAGTAGCAGAGCAGAAGGCGTGGATTTAAAAAAAAAATACATTGAAGGACTGCCCGATTATGAGGAGTGTAGTTTTTTTTAAGAATACATTCTGAAGGGATATCAGAGCCGTAAGCGTGGATTTTTAATAAATAAAATATCTTTTTAATTGCTATATGAGTCCTAGGCTTCGATATTTACGGATATTTTCAGAGACTATCAGAGTCTTAGGTGCGGATTTTTTAAAAATATTTTTAGGGATGTTTTTTTAATGACTAGCAGAGCCTTATAAGCGGATTTTACCAAAATAACATTTTATGAAAGAATGGTATGAGCCTTAGATGTGAATTTTATACAAATATTTTCTGAAGGTGTATCAGAGCCTAAAGTGTGAATTATTAAGAATCTTTTCTGACTAGTTTTAAGGAATATCAGGGTCTTAGTCTTGGATTTTTAAAAACATTTGTTAAATGACTATCAGAGTTTTAGGCATGGATTTTCAAAACTATTTTTAAATGGCAATCCTGAAGGTCTAAGTGTGGATTCCTACGGATATTTTATTCTATAGATTGCTGTTATTAGAGACTGAATTGAAGTCTTGAAGAAATTTAATTGAATTTTGTAATTAAAACATTTTTATAAAAATATTTTCAACACAAAATTTTCATCTCACACCGCATTAGCTTTTTCGTATAAATGCCTTTCTTGTGTGATCTCAAACACCTTAATCTGTTTTTGTTTTCTGTTTTTTTTTTTGTTGCTTTACAAAATGCTTTCATGTTTGAAATTCAATTAAGATTTCCCCACAGTCGTTGTTCGTATTAACGCCTTCTGCTAGCTGCTAATAATCATTACCATAAAATTGAGTCATTAAATATATTTCCACCCATGGCAAATGGTACTTACGGCGCTGTGTGTGAACACATTCACAAACACTTAAATAGATCAAAAGAGTAAAGGTGTTTGTTTGTTTGTTTGTGCGCACACGTGTTGTAGTTGTAGTTCTTACAATAATTACAATACTCTACACGCATTTGTGTGTTCTTTAGATAATGTAAATGTTTTATACGCCCGAAAAAAAAACTAAGGGGGTTTCTGCCACCCTTCACAACGCCTCTCATAGGTCCCCCCTCAATTATCTGCTAAAGTAAAGAGGCGGCCTGTTAGATGAATAAGGCGTAAGGCGTGTGAAAAACAGACTCATAAACCAAAACTCGTTGGCAACACCACCATTGATGGAGCAATATTTGTATGGGGGGAGGGGTTACAAAAAATGAGAGGCAGAATGGGTGTACACATATGGAATAGATAGTGATAATTATTTTCATGGTTAACACTTGTGTTTTGTTGTTGCTGCTGTGGTTGTTGTTTTTGTTTCACACTAAATAATCTTGTAACCCGTTTAGCATTCTTGTTGGTGTAGCTCTGTATGTATTTCTATTCCAACCTACCTCAATGAACATTGGTTTGAGCATGTAGATAAGTTTGAATCCGATTAATAGTTTTGTGTGTGGTGTAGGTACGCACAGTGTCACGACGGCGGCCAAAAATGGTAAAAACCAAGTACCACAGAGGACAAATTTTTTGATGATGATTGATAGAAAATACTCCAATTAGAATAAGTATGAAATTTTATATCGGTATGTCGAGTAGTTTTGTCTCTACAAAGGTTCAAATCTGATAATTATTTATAAACTGATTTTTTACCATATTTTCGAAAAATGGGTGTGTTTTTCTGATGCTCAAATATTTGAATATTCGAATTAATGGTTATTATAAAAGTGTTTATTTTGGTTGCTGTGGATGTAAAAACTAGGATTCGCTTTAGTTTGTATGTATATAGATATCATGGTGGAATTGGTTTTAAAATATAGCTTTTAAATAAATTTTCAGTCAGTTTGAAGATTATACTTATTTATCAGATCATTTGAGACATAACCTTATAATCTAAATTTAGAGGTCGCACATGAATTACCTTTGTGGAAAGTTCGTACAGAAAAATATTAGTTCATGGCATGGGATATGCAAAGTGCAGTACAATACCTTTTGAGCGACTTTCACAAGATGCTAACAAGTCATGTCAACAAATAATTAGTAGCAGCCCGAACTTTTGTTAAAGCCGAGTTAAATAAGGATTTTAACTCGACCTTGTAATATCCTTAAACAGCCTAAAGTAAAGGCCCGAGATTATAATGTGGATGATACTAAATCATACATTTGGGAAGACAATATTATATATATATATATATATATATATCATCTTGATCTTTTGAAAATGTTGTGAATTATAAAAAAGTAATTTATTAGTTATTAAAGGATATCAAATTGTTTTTATATTATAATAAAAATAACAAAAAAACTATTATACTTAATTTATCTGCATATAACGATTTTATAGTACAGAAAGTTAAATTTTTAGGGACTTTTGGTATTGTAGGTACCTGAAATATGGGCCAACAACTAAATTACAACACCTATTACTGCCTTCGCCCAAATTTGATGTAATTTGGACGAAGACATGAAAATTTTCGTGGAATTTGGATGAATATAAACAATTTATAGGTCCAAAAAGCGGATTTTTCAAGACCCTTTGTATGGGAGGTATATCAAATCTTGGTCCGATCTACCTAGTTTTTGGTCCGTTGCTTTATAGGCATAAGTAAATGTAAATTGCCAATTTTCATTGAATTTGGTTGAATATTAAAGATTTTATAGCCCAAAATAGTAAAATTTTCAAGACCCTTTGTATGGGAGGTATATCAAATCTTGGTCCGATCTACCCAGTTTTTGGTCAGTTGCTTTATAGGCCTAATTAAATGTAAATTGCCAATTTTCATTGAATTTGTTTGAATATTAAAGATTTTATAGGCCAAAAAGCGCGACATTCTCAAGACCCATTATATGGGAGGTATACCAAATCTTGGTCCGACCTATCCAATTTTTTGTCAGTTGCTCTTTAAGCCAATAATAAGCACATGTACCAAATTTCATTAACTTACGATAACTGCTTCTATTTTTGGCCGCTGTTTATATGAACTCGCGACATAGTGGTACGTGCGTGCGTGTTTAAGGGCATATTGTCAATATTCTGTTGTTTTCTATATTATGGGTGTATGTTTGTTTGTATATTCAAATTTTTGGGGTTTAATTACAATTAAATGTTATGCTAAATAGGTTTTTTATTACTTTCCGAAAAAGGTTGGTTGGAAGTTTTTGTTGTATTGATTCCATTAAAATTTGAATATGGCTAAAAGGTATATTTTGAACAAAATTGTGGAAAGAAAACACGCAACAGGTTTTAATTTTCCTAGTGAAGAATGCTTTGTTAATGAAGAATGATTGTTCGAAGAACTTTCGCGGCCTTAGACGTGAATATTTTTTTAGGATTTTTTAAGAAGGTCCGTCAGAGCGAAATGTGAGGATTTTTAAAAGATTATCTGAGCCCTAGGCATGAAATATTTACAAATATATTTAAAGACATTTTTTAAGTTCTATAGGACTTATTGGCGATGATTTTATGATTATTTTCTAAAGGCGTGTTAGAGCCTTTATCATGGAATTTTTAAGAATATTCTCTGAAGGTGCATAATAGCCTAAGGTGTGAACTATTTAAGAATATTTTCTGGTGGAGTACCAGAGTTTATGGCATGGATTTTTTAAGAATATTTTCGGAAAAAGTGTCAGAGCCTTGGTGTAGATTTGTTAAGAATATTTTCTGAAGAAATGTCAGAGCCGTAGGAGTGGATTTTTGAAGAATGTTTTCTAGAAGAGACCAGAGCAGTAGAAGAATATTTTTGGAAGGAGTATCAAAGCTTTAAGCGTGGATTTTATAAGGTAGTGTCCCAACAAGTAGTTGCAATCGTTGATTTTATCAAAATATATTCTAAAACAGAATCAGAGCCTTAGGCCTAAATATTTAAGAATATGTTCTGATGGAATATCAGCACAAATGATTGTATCTTAGATTGTTTAAAAATAGTCCTGAAGGAGTATCAGGGCCTTAGGCTTGATTTTTTTAAATTATTTTTTGAAGCACAAACAAAGGCTTTGGCGTGGATTAAAAAAACACATTTTTGAAGAACAAAATCCACGCGTTTTTTAAATAGTTTCTAAAGGATTTTTTTTATGAATTCTATGTGTAGAAGTAGTCTTGTGTTTTTAAAGATTATTTTCTAAAGGAGTATTAGAGCCTTAGCCTTAAGTGTGGATTTTTAAGAGTGTTTTCAGAAGGAGCACAAGCTAAAGACTTTGAAGTATATTTTCAGAAAGAGTATCAGAGCCTATGGTGTGGATTTCTACAAAAATATATTCTGAAGGATTTTCAGAGGGTATGGTGTGGGTTTCTATGAATAATAATATGGTGTTTTTTAAAGAATATTTTCTCAATGAGTGCCAAAGCCTTAGAAGTGATTTTAACAATATTTTTTATCCTCAGAAGTCAATTTTTCCGATCTTCAGATGTTATTTTTTTTAAGAAAAATTTCCAAAAGAGTACCTGATACTCAGAAGAATATTCTCTGACGGAGTATCAGAGCTTTAAGCGTGCTAGCAGAATCTTGACTTTTTCCTTTATTTAAATATTAATTTATTTTAAAATTTTATATAACAGAGTCTTAGGCGTGGACTTTTTAAAAATATTTTATGAAGGACTTAGGCGTGGATTTTCTTAAAATATTTTTCTCAAGAACTATCTGAGCCTTAGGTGCGGATTTAAAAAAATATATTTTTCGAAGGAATATCAGAGCCATATGCGTGGATTCTTGAAGCATATTGTTTAAAAAATGTTTTCAAGGACTGTCAGAACCATAGGCATGGATGTTTTAGAAATATTTTATGAAGGACTTCAGAGCCTTAGGGGTGTATTTTTTTTTTTTTTTTAAATGTTATGAAGGACTTAGGCGTGGATTTTTAAGTACAGTTTTTGAAGGAGTATCAGAGCCTTTGACGTACATTTTTAAGTACAGTTTTTGAAGGAGTATCATAGCCCTAGGCGTGGATTTTTAACTAGAGTTTTTGAAGGAGTATCAGAGTCTTAGGCGTGGATTTTTTAATTATATTTTTAGACCACCACCAGAGTCTTAGGCGTGGATTTTTAAGAATATTTTTAAGGACTATCGGGGCCTTAGCACTGGGTTTACATTAGTTTTTGCAAGACTATCAGAGCGTTAGGCTTGAATTTTTAAGTACTGTTCTTGAAGGAGTATCAGAGCCTTACGCGTTAAGTAGAGTTTTAAGGATTTTCGGACCCTTAGGTACGGGGTTTACATTAGTTTTTAAAAGACTATCAAATCCTTAGGCGTGAATTTTTAAGAATATTTTGAAGGAGTCTACGACTACGACATTCATTTGTGAAGAATATTTTCTGATGGAGTTTCTGATCAGAACTCTATGGTAGAATTTTAATGAAAATTTTAACGACTATCAGAGCCCTAGGCCTATTTTTCAAATATCATTTTTTATAATATTTTTGACAGGTCTTTGCGTGAAATTTTTAGGGCAATTCAGACTTTTTATTTAAAATTATATTTTTTCAAAATACTATTAGGACTCCATGCTTGGATTTTTAAAAATATGTTTTTTCAAAGTACTATCTGGATTCTAAACGTGGATTTTTAAAAATATATTTTTTCAAAGCACTATCAGTACTCTAAGCGTGGATTTTTAAAATTATATTTTTTCAAAGGAACATCAGGATTCTAAACGTGGATTTTAAAATATATTTTTTTTCAAAGAAACATCAGGACTCTAAGCGTGAATTTTTAAAATTATATTATTTCAAAGGACTATCAGGACTCTAAGCGTGAATTTTTAAAAATATATTTTTTCAAAGGACTATCAGGAGTCTAAGGGTGGATTTTTAGAAATATATATTTTTTAAAAAGAACTATCAGGATTCTAAGTGTGGATTTTTAAAAAAATATATATAAAAATTTATTTTCAAAGGACTATCACGACTCTAAGGGTGGATTTTTAGAAATATATATTTTTTCAAAGGACTATCAGGACTCTAAGCGAAGATTTTTTAGTACTCTAAGCGTGCATTTGTAAATACATTTTTTAAAAGACCATTTACTTCCCGACCACAATGGACTATTCGACTTCTTTAGAGCTCTAAACTGGTGGTTTTAATGGATTATGCGAACTCTTAAGTTTTTATTGCCAGTAAAGGTTTTTCGGAACCCCATTTTCATATCATCGAGGTTCCATATCCAATCGATGGTATTCAAGAGCATAGAGGAATTCACGAGGAAAAGTTTGAAATAAGACACTTCCAAGTCGAACGATACCTAAAACGACATCAACCTGTCTGGAATCCCTTCCCTGGAATTCCCTTAGAGTTCTCGAAACAGAGTCTTTCAGTAACAGTACATTACATAATGGATGCCACACAACGTTATACCATTAGCTTTGAAAAAAAAAACAAACTTTGCAAATCGCATTTATTTACCACCCCGAACACCTTTCACTCTCCCACGTGATTGATGTCAGTCACAACGTTTAACCACCAAAATCAAATTTTAAATAACTCAACAGCAGCAGAGCAAATAACTCTTCAAGCTATTGTCGTCAACCTTCAGCTGAAATCACGGCAAAAATAAACTCATGGCTATTTAAAATTCAAAATCGTGTCAAAAGCTATGACACTTTGGAGCAACTGAAATGGTAACCAAAACGAAATGCCATTAACGTGCAAACATCACTTGTTGTTGTTGGTGTTGTTGTAGTTATCGTAGTCGGTGTCGGAACGCACCATAGAAGCTTATCAAATAGTACGGGTATGCCAAGGACAATTTTGTCGGTGGTTATATGTCGTTGTGTGTGTGTGAGAACGAAATCAATGAATAACTATGTAGAACTATGACTCCAGCAACAACAACAACACCGACGACGATTCAACTATACAAAAACATTTTGACAAGCTTAGTGACTTAACTACCACTAACTATGCAAGTGAGTGAGGAGTCAGTGAGTGACTGGATGTTTGACTACTGAATGGTTGGCTTGTTTAGTTGGTAGTTAGGTTCTATGCTTGACTACCTTCGACTCGATGCGAAGTGACAAAATGCCATAACAGGCCATCAACAACGATAAAAGGACACATTGCTGCTGTTGTTGATGTTCGCGGGGGAAAAATGAATAGGGAATAATGAAACAGGAATTGCCTCAGTGAAGGTGTATATGGAAAGGAAATCTGTAAATAAGTGTGAGACCAATTTGACAAACAGTGAAGTTTTCGGTTAATGGGAAATGGTCATACGCCATTTCATCGTATTGGCTTATTATATAGTTATTTAGATGCTACACACCATAGATACAATTCTGACGGTGGCGAAATAAAGTTTCTGAATTGGTCAAAATCCATATAATATATATTTCAGAAGACCCTTTGAAGGACCTTTGAAAAAATATTCTTAAAAAAATCCTCGTCTATGGATGGTCTATGAAACAATATTATTTAAAATTGTTAAAAAAATTAAAGAATCTCGCCTTAGGAGGTTCTTGAACAATTTTTTTTCTAAAAATTCACGCGGTAAGTGGTCATTGAAAAAATAGTTTTTAAAAATTCTCGCCGTACGTGGTCCTTGAAAAAACTATTCTTTAAAAATCCACGCAAAAAAAAAGTAGGGAAACAAGACTTTAGATATTTTTCAAGCTAATCAAAGGGCTTTGGTGCACCAATGACAATAAATCGGATGAAAATATATATGAGAGCTATATCTAAATCTGAACCGATTTTCATGAAACTTTACACACATCATTTTTGACTCAAGTAAGCTATGCAAAATTTCGTCCTAATCGAAAGATATACAGGGACTTTAGTACACCCTTTACATAAAATTGGAAGAAAATATAAATGGGAGCTATATCTAAATCTGAACCGATTTTCACGAAGCTTAACACACATAATTTTAGACTCAATTAACTAAGCTATGCCAAATTTCGTGCAAATCAAAGGATATATAATGACCATATACAATAAATCGTACGAAAATATATATGGGAGCTATATCTAAATCTGAACCGATATTCACGAAACTTAACACACATCGTTCTAGACTTACTTAAATACGCTATGCCAAATTTCATGGAAATCAAAAGATATATGGGGACTTTGGTGCACCAATCAAATTAAATCGGACGATAATATATATGAGAGCTATATCTAAATCTAAACCGATTTTCACGAAACTTAGCACACATTATTCTGGGCTTAATTCAGTATGCTATGACAAATTTCGTGCAAATCAAAAGATATATGGGGACTTTGGTGCGCCATTCACATTAAATGGGTGCTATATATAGCTTTGAATCGATTTTCATGAAACTTAACACAAATCATCATATACTTAATTGGATACGCCATGCCAAATTTCCTGCAAATCGAAGGATATGTAAGGAATTTGGAGCACCATTTACAATAAATCGGACGAAAAAATGTTTGGGAGTTATATGTAAATCTGAACCGATTTTCACGAAACTCAACACACATCATTCTATACTTAGTTCAGTATGCTATGCCAAATTTCGTGCAAATCGAATGATATGTAGGGGCTTTGGTGCATCATTTACATTAAATCGGACGAAAATATATATGAAAGCTATATTTAAATCTGATCCGATTTTTCCCAATTTCAATAGGGTTCCTGCTTGTTCCAAAAAAATTAGCTGTGCCCAATTTCATACAATTCGAATCATAATTACGACCTGTACTTTGTTTACAATTTAACATGGATAGACAAATGGACAGACGGACGGATATGCATAAATCGACTCAGAAAGTGATTCTCTGCATATTCTCAAAAGGAACCATCACGTCACCATATGCACAAAGACATAATACACTGTACCACAGTGCGATGGTCCCTGCAGGACCTTTCAAAAATATTTTTTAAAAAATTACGTCCAATTGGTGCCTTAAAAAATATATTTAAAAGACTGAATTCCATCTTCTATTCTTCGAAAAGTTCTGCTTTCAAGTCATAAAATATACAGAAATGTCTGAAGGACCTCCTGACGTTATTCTGTACACAGTAAATTACCATCGGTATTGCTATACTTGTGAACCCAAACATGTAATGGGTGTTCTAACTACCTATAGAACACCGTGGTGGGTTCTGTTGACAGAAATTCTTTTGTGGCCATTTCACATATGGAATACCTTTTGATGATATACCAAACTACACACCTTGAGGGCCTTACATCTTTGAACGTTTTCTTGAGTATGATTTTCTATCAATAGAAGACTTTAAAAACATATAAACGTTGATCTTATAAGGTAATCAATCTACAGAAGACTTATTGCGTGTTCCATTTTAAGAACGACCCAAGCTTAGGAGATTTTATTCCTCGAATAGGTCTTTAGTAACTCGTATCTATGGAAACCTATCCTATTAAGGAACTTCGAAGTGCTTTTGAGGTTCTTCCCTATGCGGAAAATCAGATCATAAAGAAGACTTCTTAAGGACATTTTGTCAATAAACTGCTGAAGGTATTCTGGACATATCTGAGAGAGTGAGAGAGAGAGAGATTTCAGCTGAGAGATAGAACAGCTTGATGGCATTCTGCTGATAATAAAAAAACTTTTTGAGATTTTATAGATGATCGACCTCGTAGTGGTCTGATGGTATTATATCTGTAGATGATCTCTTGATTGTCTTCTTTTGCCTACAGAAAACATTATATGATCATTTGGATCATCTTAAGGAAACCACCTAACCCCGTTAATAATCATGTCTGTAAAAGCTCCCAAACTTTCGCTCATTTATATAGAATATTTATATAGAATACTTTTTCTCCCCCAGTGCACATTTAATTCGTCTGTAAAGAGTCTTTCCAGATCCATTCTGTAAAGACTTTCTTAAGTTCGTATATAAAGACTCTGCCAAGCTATTAAATTGAACAGCCCTCGTATGTCCACCCTTTTCCTTGTCAATGGCGTAACAACTTTAGCACCAAATGCTTCCATTCAAATGTATTCGCATTTGCATAAAACATCAAATATTTCTACATGAAAAAAATACAGGCTCCTAAAACCTGATCTCAACACCCACCCACATCATTGAAAAGACTAAACGAAGACATTTTTGCCAAACAAGATGAGATACGCAAACGCATCGATGACAGATATGTTTTATCGTTTATCATTTTTTCTTCCTCCCAACCATGGCATAACAACATCGACAACTTCATACCGGATGGACAAACAATAGATTCCCTATATCCTGTGTACCGATTGATTGAGAGTTAGAGTAGGTAACAAAAAAAAAACGTCCACAATGTTGTAGATGTTTTTAGGCTCAACTGGAACAGAGAGGCAGAGAGAGAGAGAGAGAAATTGCCAATTGTTGGCAGTTTGTCACAATGACACAAGATGACAACATGATTAATGACAACCGACTGGATGGCTGGTTGTAGCCTAGTGAAATCCATGTTGTGGTCGGAAGAAAGGCACAACATACACGCAGCATAACAAAAAATGGGAAGGGATTTTTAACAGTTTTGTCCAGCCAATGTTGGAACTGATTTGTTTTTTTATGGATGTGTATGGATGAGTGTGTGTGTCTGTGCAAATGCATTCGAAGGTTGCTCCTTGGTTTGTTTTTTTTTCTGATGATTTGACAACAATGTCCGACACCTAAAGGATGTCTCTCATGCGACATGGATGGGTTCGGTGGGTTTTTTGCCAATTGAACATATACCAAGTGTCAATAAAATTGACAGATCGTTTGCGTCAAACACATAACAAAGTATTGTTGATGAAATGATTGAGACCTCCAACAATAATGGGAAAGGTGTTTCCACATTTTGGTGGATGAGCTATATACTACACATGATGTCTTATATATAAAAGGTAATTTATAATAAAACGAAATCTATATAAATAGGTCTGACATATCCCAAAAAGGTCTTCACTTAAATCAAACTTATTCGATTCGTCCTTTAAAGGATGACCTGAAAAGTAAAACGGCATTATAATATACGATATGCAGGGAGTCTTTATAGACGAGACGAAGAGAGAGGAGAAGATTAGTCGTTGATAGTCTTCATAGGCAAGCCGGAAAGAGTCTTTATAAACGAGCCGGATGTAGTGTTCATAAATTAGCTCGATGGAGTCTTTATAGACCCGAGGAATTCTTTTTACTGGGACCGGAAATAGCTATATGGGGTATTTGTAGATAAGTTGGAGGAAAACTTTTTAGAAAAGGCGGAGTAAGTCGTTACAAACGATTCAAGGGGAATTTTTATAGACACGTCGGAGGGAGTCTTTATAAAGCCGTGAGGATATAAAAAATGAATTAAAAAATTAGATTATTAATATATAATACCGGTAATAAGCGGTCCATGCTTTGAGTTCAAATTTTAGATTAATAATTTATTATTATACCTTAACTTACTTGCCAGAGTAGCATCATAATAAATGTTAGTGTTCTTACCTGTAAAGAAAAGAAATAATTCAAAATTAATATCAATCTCTTACAAAGTGTATATACTATATTCGTATGTCTTCGGAAGGATTTCTTTTTCTTTATCCTTCACCACACTGTGGTACAGGGTATTATGTCTTTGTGCATATGTTTGTAATAGGCAAAAGGAAACGAAATGGACACATGGTTTCTTTTGAGAATATGCATAGAATCTCTTTCTGAGTCGATTTATAAATGTCCGTCCGTCTGTCCATGCTTTTCTGGAATTATGTGTGTTAAGTTTCGTGAAAATATGTTCAGATCTAGATATAGCTCCGAAATATCCTTTCGTAAATGGTGTACCAAAGCCTTCGATTTGCACGACATTTGGCATAGCGTACTGAATTAAGCCTGTTAAGTTTTGTGAAAATCGGTTCCGATTTAGATATCACTCCCATGTATATTTTCGTCCGATTTAATGCAAATGGTATACCAAAGCACCTGTATATCCTTCGATTTGCACGAAATTTGGCATAGAGTACTGAAATAAGCCTAGAATGATGTGTCTTAAATCTCGTGAAATTTATCGTCCAATTTAATGTAAATGGTGTACCACAGTCACCTATCTATCTTTCGATTAGCACGACATTTGGCATAGCGTACTGAATTAAGTCTAGAACGATGTGTGTTAAATTTCGTGAAAATCGGTTTAGATTTAGATATAGCTCCCATATATATTTTCGTCCGATTTAATGTAAATGGTGCACCAAAGTCCCTATATATCTTTCGATTTGCACGGAATTTGGCACAGCTTACTGAATTAAGTCTAGAATGATGTATGTTAAGTTTCGTGAAAATCGGGTCAGATTTGGATATAGATCCTATATATATTATTTTCTCATTTTAAGCAAGTGATGTACCAAGGATCAAAAATATGTCACAAAACGTACTGAAATTACTATAACCTAACCTGTGACAATTTTCATTGCAATCGATTCAGTTCCCATGTATAGTATTATCCGATTTTAAATAAATGGTGCACCAAAGACCTTTTGTTAAGCCGATTGCCACACAATTTTGCACAAAGTACTTAACTTAATATAACTTAATGTTAGGAATCCTTCATTGAAATCAATTTAAATTTAGATACAGCTCCTATATATATATTCGTACAATTTTAAGTAAATGATGCTCACAGGACCCAAATATGGCCGCTATGCACAAAACGTGATGTAATTAGTATAAATAACCTGTGACAAGTTTCGTGGAAATCGGTTTAGATATTGTTTCGATTATTAATATTATCCGATTTGAAGTAAATGGTGCCCAAACTCCTCATTTTTGTCGAAGTGGTGAAGGGTCGGTCTCGTCCGACCTTACTACTTTGCTTACTGGGTTCATATTAAGGTTTAGGTGCTCAGTTTGACTAAAATACTAAAAAGAATTTGTATCATAAAACAAAAAATGAATAATTTTCGTTATTTCTAGAAATTATTTATTCAGCTCGTCTATAGAAGACTGCCTGCCCTTTAGATCATCTATAGAAGACTCAGCTCGCCTATAGAAGATTCCCTGCGCTTTATCCCTCTGTCAGTTAGAATCCCTGCTTCAGATCGTTCATGGAGACTCCATCGTCTATGAAAAATCCATTCAGTTCTTCTTTAGAAAATTTCCTGCCCTTCAGCTCAGCTCCCTTCAGCTCATCTATAGCGGACTCCCTGCCCTTCAACTCGTCTATAGAGGACTCCCTGCTCGTCTGTAGAATACTCTATACCCTTCAAACTAGATTTTCAACTCGTCTATAAAATACTCACTGCCCGTCTGCTCGTCTTCAGTTCGCCTTTAGAAGTCTATCAACCCTTCAGCTCTCCTATAGAAACTCTCTGCCATTCATATTGCCTATGGAAGACTCCC
This sequence comes from Musca vetustissima, assembly GCF_032173495.1. Classification (NCBI taxonomy): domain Eukaryota; kingdom Metazoa; phylum Arthropoda; class Insecta; order Diptera; family Muscidae; genus Musca; species Musca vetustissima. Next base: position 174,822 of record NW_026876928.1, on the reverse strand, counting down.
TACATTCACTTCGTCTATAGAAGACTCTTTGCCAGTCAGTTCGTCTACAGAAGTCTCCCTGTCCCTACCCTGTCACGTCTACAAAAGACACCTTACCCTACAGCATGTCTATAGAAGACTTATGCCTTTTAGCACGTATATAGAAGACTCTCTGCTTCAGCTCGTCCATATAAGTTCACTCCTGTTCCATGCAGGCGCTCATCTATAGAAGACTCCCTTCAGCTCGTTTGTAAAAGTCTGACTTCAGCTTGTCTACATAAGACTCACTTTAGCTCGTCTATAGAAACTGTAATCATCTCATCTGTTGAGACTTCCTTTAGTTCGTTTATAGATAACTCCCTCTCATCTAAAAAACCCTTATTGGCTCTTCTATAAAAACTACCTCCATCTCCTTTACTAAAATTCCGCCATCTAGTCTACTATTTCAGCCTCTTTATCCCTGTCACATGAAATCTTACGCACGATTTCTCTTTTTTCTCCCTTTTTTATGATCGTTCCTTTTTTGCAGAAAGTGTTTATGTTTTTTTTTCTTTCTTCTGTTCACTTTGAGCGCCGCCACAATATCCCGAATAGCTATGATGGTATGCTGGGTGCTTGGGCGTATTGTCTTGTCTTGTGCGTATCGTTGCTGTTCGTTTGGTCATAGCGTGACAAATTATTTATGATCACGACAAACAATGTGAATGTAGTTCTCTCGTTTGAACAACATAATAAAGTATCTCCAATCACCTTGTCCGATGCACAGAAAAAAACAAAAACAATACGACACATACACACAAATGTGTGAGCAATTTGGGGCTGTCAAGCATATGGTGAATTTTGGGGCTAAATACACTGAGAGAAATTTTATGTGAAAAATTTATTTGATCGATATCAATGGGGAAAATGGGGTTTCAAGATTTATGATGAACATAGTTTTTGTTTCAGATCCAGTGCTTTTATAAAACGCTGATTTTTAATTCTTATGACAAATATTTTATATTTTTAATCGATTATAAATTTAGAACAAAAAAAAAATGATATTGCTACAATGTTGATTTTGTGCGCCTTAAGTCCCTATCAAAGTCCAATTTTGTATTAAGCCACAACAACAATAACAACATTGTGTAAAAAAATTTGCGGTTTTGTGGTTTCTAGATTCTGAACAATAACATCCGGTGAAGTGAGTATAAATAAAAAATATATTTCCAATCCTGAAGTGTGAATTTAAACACTTGATAATGATAATTTAAAAATTACACATAGAATGAGTGTCATTCTGAAGTGGGATTATAGGGGTGGGGGGTTTCCTGTAAAAAATATGAAAATAAATAAAAATGAATGGGTGGGAATCTAACAGGGAGTCCTTCTAGATAATGCGGAGGTTGTCTACATGAGGTATAGAGAATATTTTTACTTGAGATTCAGGGTGTTTTTAATGGAGTGAGATTTATGCTCTTCCATTTTTCTATAGAAGATTTCTTGCTTTTCAGATTGGTATATAGAAGACTCAACGCCATTCAACTTGTCTTTAAAAGACCCCAGTTTGTGTATAGACGAACTGCCCTCAGTTCGTCTATACATCCAGTGCTTCAGTTTACTTCTTTCTGCTCTTCAGACTGCCCTCGGATTGTCTATAAAAGACTATAGCTCCTCTATTGAATATCACTCCACCGAGTTAAAGACTCCCCTCAGTTCGTCTAATAGCTTAGACTTAGTTCAGGCCCTTTATAAGTTTCTAATCGTCTGTAGAAATTATCTGATGCAGTGTGTCTGTTAGGCGAGCGGGTAGGAACTTTAAACATGAGTTGAAGGATATCTTTATAGACGAGACCTTCTTTAGACAAACTGACGGACAGGCGAGCTTAAGGGCAGTGAGTCTTCTATAGAAGAGCTAAAGGGCAGAGAGTCTTCTATAGCCGATCTAAACAGCAAGGCGTCTTTCCGAGGAGAACTGAGAGGCAGGGAGTCTTTATAGCTAAAACTTGGTGTTGTCTATACGTGAGCCGACTCTGGTAGTCTCTACTGACCAGCTTCCTTCCTTATGGAGATATGTTATAGATGAACTAAAGCACATGGGGTAATTTTTAGGTACCCGGAAAAACGAAGACTTTATAGACAAGCTGAAGGCCTCCAGATCGGCCCAATGAGGACTGATGAAACGGAGGGATAGAATCTTAATAGAACTGAATAGAGGGTGTCTACATTTCCCATCAATGGTCTCATTCAATCTAACCTCTACAAAATGGACTGTATCGCCTAGACCAGTTGAAGCACCACAAAATAACTACAATAAAACCACTATTCATGAAGGAAGGACACGAGGTCAGTATAGGTGACCTGACTTATAGACTTCCTTATTGAGATCTGCTATAGAGGAGCTGAAGCACATGCGGTATTTTTAGGTACACGGAAGGACAAATTCTTTATAGACGAGCTGAAAGCCGAGTACATTGTGTCCTCCAGCCAGCTCGACCCAATAAGGACTGATGATTTGGAGGGACAGAAACTTAATAGAGCTGAATACAGGCTGTCGTCTGTAGACAAACGGAAATCCAGTCGATCTGAAGGGTTTTATCAGTCTTTATAGATAAGTTAAAACCATCGAATTTTCTGAAAATCTTAATTACATTTCCCATCCCTGGTCTCATTCAATCTAACCTCTACAAAATGGACCATATTACCTAGACCACTTGAAGCACCACAAAATAGCAACAACAGCACCATTATTCATGCCACTGTCTCTATAGGAAAAACTCTAACCATGGCCAGTGACAGCGGGCAACAAATAATGTCATTATAAACGAAAAATGAGAGTGAGACGACAGGGCGCCCGCCAGGAAAAAACACTGTGACAAATTTATTATAATATTGACATATGACATGAGTAGGGTTGCGTTTTGTCCGTTTTGGCAATTTTTTTTAAAAAAATATTTCATATTTTTTGTTCTGCTTTGGCATTTCGCAGCATTACTTTACGTTTCTATTGTTGTTGTTGTCTCTTGACGCCTCACAAAATATTTCAACAATTTATCATTTGACCATAAATTCGCTGAGAATGTTGTCAGGCTGTTAATGTTCAGATTGCTGTTGTTGTTGCTGTTATTGTTGTAGATGAATTGTTGTCCATGTCAGTTTGTTGTTCTATGGAAGTGTGCCCTCCACATAGTTAACATATACGAGTAGATATTTGTCTTTTATTTATTTATATTTTCAAATCTCCTGTCAAGTGGGTGACAGGTAAAAAGTAAACAGCATACGACGATACTTGTTCGGTTCTCTTCTGAGTGAAGGGGAGGAGGACGAGGTGGTGTTGGAGGAGATAGGTGGTATTTGTTGAAACCTAATTGAATACCAGCAACTGTGTGGAATGCTGCTGAATGTTGGAAGCATTATGTCAATTCTTTTATTTCATTTTAATGTGACATTTATGTTGATGTTTATTTTTATTTTCTGATTCTTACAGTTTTTAGTTTCAATTAAAATGTCACAAGGGAATTTTATTTTATTGTTTTGGAAAATAAGATGACGAGATTTTAGTTTATTGTATTTAGGGAGTCTTATATAGTCGGGCTAAAGGGTACGGAATCTCTTTAGGGGAAACTGAAGGGCAAATGGTATTCTGTAGACGAGCTGAAGGTCAGGGAGTCTTCTGAAGGACAGTGAATCTTCCGTAGACTAGTTTAAGACCAGTGAATCGAGCTGAAGGGCAGGGAATCTTCTAGAGACGACCTGAAGGGCAAATAGTATTCTATAGACGATTTGAAGGGCAGGGTGTCTGTAGAAATTAGTTCAGAGGCAGGGGGTCTGTATGAATGAGCTGAAGGTTAGGAGATGAATTGGAGATTGGTGAGTCTTTAATCGATGACCTGAAGGACAGTTGTTGCTGAGGTGACGGACGTTGGCCGAGTAAGTCTCGGGTCGTTTCGGATCGTGAAATCGTGGAAAGGACAGGTGTCTCCTTCGACGAAAAGTTCAGTGTGAGTCAGGGAGTTTTCTATAAATAAGCTGAGAGTCTTTATAGTCGAGCTGAAGAGCAGGGAGTCTCCTACCGACGAGCTGAATGGCAAGGAGTATCTATATATGAACTGAAGGATTGGGAATCTTCTATATACGAGCTGAAGTGCTGGGAGTCTTCTACAGGCGAGCTTATGGCCATGGAGTCTTTATAGACGAGCTGATGGGCAAGATGTGGCCTATAGGTGAGCTGAAGAGCAGGGAGTTTTCTATAGACAACATTAAGGGTAGGAAGTCTTCTACAGGCCGTCTGAGGGCAGGAAGTCCACTATAGAAGTGAAGGCTAGGAGTCTTCTTTACACAAGCTGAAGAGCAGGAAGCTAAATGTAGGGCAGGGAGTCTCTTGTAGACGCTGTGCTCCATTGACAAGATGAAAGGTGGGGTGTTCTTCTGGCAATCTTCTATGGAAGTAATGATGTTAATCGAGAGCAGTACAGAAAGGTCGCCCGTAATTAAATAGGAAGCTAAATGTAGGGCAGGGAGTCTCTTGTAGATGCTGTGCTCCATTGACAAGATGAAAGGTGGGGTGTCGTTCTGGCAATCTTCTATGGAAGTAATGATGTTAATCGAGAGCAGTACAGAAAGGTCGCCTATAATAAAATACAGACAAAATACAGATACAGGGCCTGTACAAATTATGGGATATCTGAAGAGGGGGGATTTGAGGGAGATATTTTAGGGATACGTCTAAGAATGTAGAAGAGTTCATTAGGAGACTATAAAACGGCGGGACTTTTATTCATAGATCTCCTATTTAAGTGGTCTGATAAGAAAGCTTGTATGGATCTTCCGATGGTAGGATGCGTCCTACCATCTAAGGTACACTATATCCAGGAATTATGTTGCTAGAAGCATTGACGAATCGTTTATATTAGGGCAGGTAGATTTTGTACAGATTTTGGCTATGAGGAGGGATGCAAACGGAGAGCGGTGGTTTTGAGAACAGGCTAAAGGAACTGGACATTTATAGGTATACTGATGATAAAAGTTATATTAGATGAGATATTCTATTGATTTGACTTCTATTGATATTAGGATCTTCTGTGGGTACGAGACTATAGTGCTATACTTAGGGAATAAATTGTGTGACGTTGTTCGAAGACGTTTTAGAGAGCTTCTAAAACGGGTTCGGAATCTTATTAAATTTTTATTATTATCTATCACATAAAACCCCGAAATTTAAAAATTATTCTTATGAAATGAAAAAAGGCAATCACATTAAAATTTACCTCGACCCAATATTTGTGCTGCATAGAGAATATCACGAAAATGATGCGCTTGCTGGTGTAACAACGAAAAGGATTCAGCCAAATTAGCCGCCATAGCTGCGGCACCTAGACCACCCACCAGGGGTGGCAATGTTGTGGCGGCAGCAGCAGGTGGTGGTGGTAATGCCGGGGTTTGTTGCTGCTGTTGTTGAGATGCCGTCGGTGCGGCCGCTGCTGATAATGCGCTTGGTGCTGTTGGCAATGTCAGCGGCTGTATGGCTGGTGGCGCCAATGCTAAAAGTGAGGCTGTCGCTGCGGCAACTGATGCTGCTGACGATGAGGAGGAGGTCGATGATGATGACGGCGCTGGGGGAATATTACTGCTAGGCATTAGGCCAAGTGTTGGCTGTGGTGGTTGAGGTTGTGGTTGGGCTGGTATGGTGGCACGTGATGTTGTCAAACCACCGCTAACGGCAGTTGCATTGGAGGGTAGAAGGCTTCGACTAGTTTTCGGCGATGGCATTGTGGGCGAAGACAGTGAGGCCAGGTGATGATGATGTTGCAGCAATTGCTGCTGATACAAAGGGGAGGTGGTGGCGGTGGTTAAAAGATGTGGAGTTGGCGTTTGTTGTTGGTGTTGTTGTTGCAATAACTGATAATGATGCACCTGATTATGATGGTGTTGGGGTTCTGTCGGAGACATTGCCAAACCCGAATCGGATGACACCGTTTCACAAATACTGCTTGTCGTACTGCCAACACTCGAACACCGTTGGGGATTTTGCAGCGAGGGCTGTAACAAATGTTGACACAATGCAGGGCTGGGTATAACCGTGGTTAACGGTAATGTTGGTAGTACAACTGTTGGTGTTGCTGTTGTTGTTACTATTGTGGTTGCAGGTATTGTGTTACTGGGCGCTGTTGTTGTCGTTGCGGTACGCATTGATTTTATCATATCGGTGGTGTTGATGGCCAATGCGGTGCAAGCTTCATCGACTACCATCAAACCATTTGCTGGACTGGACTTTGGTATATTTTTCAGGGATTTCATTGTAGGGTTGTTTAACGGAACTGACGTTGTAGTTGTTAATAATAATTTATTGTTAATTGTTTTTGGTTGACAATGTTCGCAGTTTTGCATATTTCGCAAAAATGGGTTGGGGTTGGTGGGGGGAATGCTTGCGAATTCTGCCAATAACAAGAATAACGAAATTTCTTTTCTTGAGCACCGACTGAAAACTCGTCCAGCTGTCGGTATTTTTCTCTATTGCTGTGGTTGTTGATTTAATATTAACAATTTTAATGTTTGATTGAGTTTTGTTTTTGTATAATAAAATATAGATTTGTAATTGTTTTTGTTGTTGATTTTTTGGTTTTATAACAAGGAAGTATTGTTTTAAGGCATCTTAGTTTAATAATGATTTTTATTTATTTTTTTATTATAGTTTTTTTTTGTTTTTTATTGTTGTTTTTATATTTGGCCACAATATTTTGATTATTTTGTTGTTGTTGTTTGTTGTATACTTGTTTTCACATATATGTTTGTTTTTGTCTTGTTCTTTGTTGCTGTAAATAATAAAATTTTAAATAAAAGTTGTTGACTGGCATTTTGCAGCCATAACGTTGACACATGAATTTACAATGGATTGAAATCGGTTTAAAATATTCAAAACTAGTTTTTTAATATTTGACATCGTATAGTTTTTTAATTTAAAATAATAATTGACTATGCGTATGAGTAACGTCATTACTTATACGAACCGATGAATACGTATGAGGATGATGGCGTATGAGTAACGTAATTACTAATACGTTACAAAATTCAAGTACTTTCAAAACGTAAATTTGGGGCTACAAACTGTCTTTTGGACGTGGATTTTTCAGTTTTCGTCATAGGATCAAAGAAATAGAATTTTTATTTTAAAATTTTAAGAAAAATTATTACAAAGCTTCTTGAGCCTATTCGGCCAATACATAGGGAGGTTTAGTAAGTTACATAAAAAATTGCTTCGTGTTGTCTGCAGATGATATGATGCAGGAAGTCTTCTATAGATGAAATGAAGCAGATAGTCCTCTATAGAAGAGCAGAAGCATTGAGTTTTTTAGGGAAGAGTTGAAAAGTAGGGATTTTTTAAAGGCGTGCTGAAGGGCAGCACATCTTAGAAAGGCGGGGCGAAGGCAGCCAGTCTTCTATAGATGAGATGATTGATGAACTGAAGCATGGAATCTAAAATAGACGAGTAGAATCAGGAATTTTCTTGACAAGATGAAGGAAGTCTTAATGTACGAATTGAAGGAAAAATTTTATAGTCACTAATTTCCGTAGAGTTCCATACATACAAAATAAATACAGCACATTTCTGTTAAGAAGAGTTCTCTGCTCCGCAGGTTTTCAGAATGGAAAATATTTAGGAGACATTGCTTATATCTAAAACGTTGTAGGGGTCTGGAGATGTTTATATGTGATTGTGATTTCATAGTTCGATTTTACATATTGGAGACTCTTCTGCTGTCTGATATAATAGAAATATTGACGTTCTTGATACTTTCTAAAGATAGGCGGTTTTTTTTATTCATATTAAGAGGACATGGGGGTATTTGAATTTTGCAATTCCCTTTGTAATTCATCGAAATACTAAAGAATATATTTTGCTGATCAGAGTAAACTACTCAAACGATCTTGCCATGTCCGACTGTCTCTTGTAATAATACTATTTTCCGAAATACTGGAGATAAAGTGCAAATTTTGAATATACTTGTCCTTTGTTTGCAGGCAGATCGGGTTTATAGATGGAATATATCGGTCCACGTCCACATATTTTTCAACCGAATTTCTGCAATTTGGTATATTGAGTCTTCATTGGGTAGAAAATCTTCTCATCAGATTTCATGGGAGTTTGGACACATTTTGGATTCCCTCTTAGTAAATCTTCCTATCAAAAGTTATTAATATGGGTCCAAGTTTCAGGGCAGACTCCACATAAATGCACTCGCCATTATTGCCCTTAATATTTGACATAAAGTATACGTCACATAACTTCCAATTTAGAACACGGTTCAAAAAACTTGTAGTTAAAAAGTTTTTAAGGTTTCAGCTGATCATGAAGAAAATAACTATATCGAATATTATCTTTTTTAAGCGGCAACACCGTTTCAAGGGGGCGTATGATTCATATCGCAACTCATACGCCATTATTAAATTTTCCTTTCTTTACATTAAATAATTGAGAATTTAGAATTTCTTTGGAAGCAATATTATGAATGCCAGTGCGAATACGTGCTGACATAAAGTATACGTCACATAACTTCCAATTTTAAGTACGGTTCAAAAAAACTTGTAGTTAAAAAAGGTTTTGTTTCATTTTTCTTTTTTTGCTGTTATTTTCAATGTCACAAAAAAAAAAAAACGATGTATATTTCATGCAAGTGATAACTGGCATTTATCACATTTGGCTTTTATTTCACAAATTCACACATGGTCAAACCAAAAAAAAATAAAATAAAAATAAATGTGAAAAAAACACCACACAGACATAAAACCTCAAACCGACATTCAAAACGCCAACCAAAGGTTATTTGATTGTCCGAACATATCTCTTAGTTCCTCTCGAGTTTTTTCGGCTTTTTATTTTGGTTATGGTGAGAGGAAAGTTGAATGCACAAATATTTCCTAATCCAGGATTTTTTACGGTTGGGTGTTTTTGTTAAGCTTTTTTCTGTTGCTGGCTGTTATCAAGGAAACACCAGTTAACAAAAACAAAAATGTTGAAATAAAAATCCACAAAACTGTTGTAAACAATGGGGAAATTTTGTTTTTACTAGTTTTGATTTTTTTTTGTTATTCCAGCCTAAATGAAAGTTGGAGAAAATTCTGTCTGGGTTATTTTTGGCTTTCGTTTGTGTGGATGCATTGTTGGATTTTATTGTTGTTACAGATGTGTAGGTTTTGGGAGTTTTTTTCTTTTTTTATTAGAATAACGAAAGTTTGTATGGAAATATTTGAAAGGAATACAGATGTGGTTAAAAAATGTCTAGCCAAATGCTTAATATTTATTAAAGAAAGGGTTGTGACAATTAAAAATTCGGGTGCAGTAATATTATCTAAAATCGATCGGGAATATTAGAAATTTTCTATCAAATTTTCCAAAGGGTTTTGAACATCTGAGAAAACAAAATACCATATTGCAGACATATTGGTTGGAAAATTTCGTTTGGGAATCTTCAAAATATCGCTAATGTTTCGAATAAGTTAAAAAAACATATAAATATCCGCTTGACACCACCGTCTCATACTTAATAGCTAGTTTTTATACCCTTCACCACAATGTGGTACAGGGTATTATGTCTTTGTGCATACGTTTGTAACAGGCAAAAGGAAACGAGATAGACACATGGTTCCTTTTGAGAATATGCATAGAATCACTTTCTGAGCCGATCTACGCATGTCCGTCTGTCCGTCCATGTATTTTTGTGAACAAAGTACAGGTCGCATTTATGATCCGATTTGAAATTTGGCATAGGTCACTTATTTGGCCCAAGGACGAACCCTATTGAAATTGGGAAAAATCGGTTCAGATTTAGATATATATATATATATATATATATATATTTAGATATATATATATACATACATTCCTCCGATTTAAGGTAAATGGTGTACGGAAGTCCCTATATATCATTCGATTTGCACGAAATAGAATGATGTGTGTCAAGTTTCCTGAAAATCGGTTCAGATTTGGATATAGCTCCCATATATATTTTCGTCCGATTTTATGTAAATGGTGCACCAAAGTCCCTTTCTATCTCTCGATTTGCACGAAATTTGGTACAGCGTAATGAATTAGGTTTAGAATGATGTGTGTTAAATTTCCTGAAAATCGGTTCAGATTTAGATATATATCCCATATATATTTTCGTCCGATTTAAGGTAAATGGTGTACCGAAGTCCCTATATATCTTTCGATTTGCACGAAATGTGGCACAGTTTAATGTATTACGTCTAGAATGATGTGTGTCAAGTTTCCTGAAAATCGGTTTAGATTTAGAAATAGCTCCTATATATATGTTTTCGTCCGATTTAAGGTAAATGGTGTACCGATCTCCCTATATATCTTTCGATTTGCACGAAATTTGGCACAGCGTAATGAATTAGGTCTAGAATGATGTTTGTTAAGTTTCCTGAAAATCGGTTCAGATTTAGATATAGCTCCCATATATATTTTCGTCCGATTTAATTTAAATGGTGCACCAAAGTCCCTATATTTCTGCCGATTTGGCACAGTGTAATGAATTAGGCCTAAAATGATGCGTGTTAAGTTTCCTGAGAATCGGTTCAGATTTAGGTATAGCTTCTATATCTGACCAAATGAAAAATTTAGTATCGGGTGCAGAATGACATGTTTATGGATCCAATTTCATTTTACTGGTCCTTTAAAAATGCGACGTCTGTTAGAATTCATCTGTTGAACATACCTAAAGTGGTGAAGGGTATCATATAGTCCGCCCCGTCCGACTTTACTACTTTCCTTACTGTTTTTTATATATTTTTTTTGTATTAAAATATAAAATTCTGACAAATTGTCACATACCTGTAGTATGCTTATATACATAAATATAAATGCCATACATTTTTATTTACTCTCCAGGCCACAAATTCTATTTGCATAGTTTCATTCGCTTTGATATTTTATTCAAAATAATATGTACGTATGCTTGTGTATTCGCTACAATTCGCTTATTCACCACATGCGGTTCCAGAGAAAAAAAAAAAATCTTTTTCAAATAAAATATTTTGCTTTATTTGCAAATAAACCAAAAACAAAAGAGAAAGATTTGTGGGGAATGCAAGAGAGCATCTAAATGTAGCAACTGAACATCAGAATTGAAATATAAATAAACTAAATGTTTCTTTTGGTTGTTGTTATTGCTGTTATTGTTATTTACTACAAAAATAGTTATGACATAAAATAAATAATAATAAAATCTGTTAACCTAACACATGTCGTACTAGTATTTCCTTTATTGCCATTGAGTTTGTTTTTGTGTTATTTTCTTACATATCACCAGTTGTACCACATGTGGTGCAGTCTTGAAATCTGAATGAATGTGTAACTGAAAGAAAAGTGTCGATTTAAATTCATATGACAATTTATTTAGATTTTTAAAACATGTTTCTTATTTAATAAAGTGTATAAAGAGGAAACAATTAAAAACTTCCTTAAGTTCCGCTGGGCCGAACTTTATATACCCTCCACCATGAGGTTAATATTCAAAATTTCGAAATTCGATCTGGAGTTTTAAATGGATGCTATGTCATGGCATTTGTAGGAAAATTTGACATCCAATGATCACTTTAAATATCTAATTAATCTGAAACTGAACAGACACCTATGTTAAGATTAATATTTTTTAGGATGATTTGCTACCCAATGATAATCCAATATATTGAATCACAACCCCAAAATACCGAAATCTTGGGAGGGATGTTTATAGCTATACTCAAAAGTGAACCAATATTAATAATTGTGATCCATGTTTTGAAAAAGACCCCAAGTAAAGCTTCCACCCAATTTTATGTATATGGATGATTCAACCGTAATGACAGTAATTTATCAATAACTATATTTGTCTATACCCCCGGTAAGTGACCACGTACACCCACATAATTGGTATCAATGGAAATATCTGGATAAATTTGGCGGGCCATGACTCTACGAAGTAAACATAAACGTCATAGAATTATCTAATTTTTATACAATGTACAATGAACATCATAAAAAAAGCAAGTTAATTTCTTGTCCATATCCCATTCTTCAAATTTCACTTTGATCTGTTCATAATTGTGGAGGAGTGACTAGAAAATCATAGTTGAAAAATAATCATTTGGTATTTGCCGATCATAATTAAAAACATAAGTGTAGTCCTTGGTCGGAGCATGGACTCAGTGCAAAAAATCACAGTGGCCTGTGGTTTTCTACAAGTTAAAATTGCTAGATGTTCAGGTTATTTAGTCTAGATATGAAAATCGGTGGGTCCAGAAATATTGTTACTAGACTGCATTTTCAATGGACGGCAGTGTTGCCAATTTAGCACTATTAGTGCTAGATGTAGCACACTTAAAATTTGTTTAGCACCAATTTATCTAGCATCTAGGACCTTTTTCGGCATTTTTATTTATTCCTGCAATTTTTTCAAATATTCGATATTTTTGTTTCATCCCAAATAAAAAAGTTGAACAATATTGATAATTTTTAGTAGGAAGATTTTCTACGCAGGGAGAACCCATAATACAAAATTACAGGAAAAATCTTGCCCAAAATTTCAAAATATCGAACATTGGGGCTATATATAACACACCGACCACAAGAAATAGTACATTGGGTGAACTGATATATGGCCGCCATAAATAACCATATGCAAATTTGGTACACAATGATTACCCACGTTTGTAATGTATAAATATGGACCAATATAGTCCATCTTTGAACTTAACCTAACCTAAATATAAAATTGCAGCAAACTCGGTTGAAACACCAGTGAAAATTCTGATGGATGGATATGAAATGAGACCCCAAAATATCAACTTACGGTCAATTCGGTCGAAAAACATATTCAGTTGTTATTGAAAGTGGGATATATTAGTTCATGTTCTGATACAGCCCATGTAACTATACCTACCACCCGATTTTTTTTGAAGGTTAAAGTAATATGACATTGTGTGTTATAAATGTTCAATATGTACAGTTTCCAGCCATGTAAATATCGGACTTCAGAGAAGCTAAGAGGTCTTTGGTAGAAAATTATTTACATATTTCAGTTTTTTTGACAAAGCCCTCAAAAAAATCCGATGGATTGTAAGCATTTCATCCAATCGAATTTTGCAATCATGTTAGCCATACACCTTCCAAATTTAACACATACAACACCTGGAAATATTCACACATATTCTGTACGTCTGTCTGCCCGTCTGCTGAAATCAAGATAAAGCACTCAATATTTAAAATTGAGTTTTGAAATTTTCCACATACATTGCCCAGGATGTTTGAAAATACCAAGATGACTTTAATTTAGAATTTCGGATTTTCATTGTGTAGCAAATCGCCCTCACAGGGAGTTTTTTTGGCAATATTTGATATTTTAAGTTTTTATTTGGTGTCAAGTCTTCATCTTGTAACTCTACTGATCGATTTAAGGTATACTGAATGTCCAGGTCAAGATGAACTTCTTAATATCCAATGTGCAGCTTTGTGATTCGGAATCCGGAATCCCACCGATTTTAGGCAACATCACTTTATGTTGGAGGGTTTAAAATGTTTGACACAACCAAATTTATTTGTTTTTTTTTTTTTAATGAACTAGACTAGACACCGAAGCTAAAAAGCTATGTCAATTGCCTTCCAATGTAGCAAAAGTAAAATGTCCAAAGAAAAAAATATTTAAATTGCCTGTAATATAGTGCGTATGCGTGCTGTCGTCACTTATACGCCTATTAAATGCATATTCAATTACTATAATTCTTGTAAATGTGTATTCGTATATATTCGTATTGAATGGACATTTCTACCGATTACTCTGTGCCTATATATGATATATTTGGTTTTTATTGGGTGTAACATTTTAACTATGGAATAGACCCTACATAAAAGTCTTGATCGATTTTAAGTATATTAAATGTCCAACTCATGTGGAGGGTATAGCATTTTCGGACGGAATGATCATAACGACATTCTTATCTGTGTATAGCCTTTTAATATCCAATATCCAGAATTTTGAGAATTGGAATCGGACAACCCTAGTCGCACCGATTTTAGACATTTTTAAGCATTATTTTATGTTGGAAGATAGAAATAGCTCCGCCCAGACGAAAATAAAAAAATAAATTTCCTTGTAATATAGTGCGTATGCGTGCTGTCGTCACTAATAAAAATAAAAAATTAATTTATTAAAATTTCTTGTAAAAGCGTATTCATACCAGGACGAAAATATTTAATGGAAATTTGTACCGATTACTCTGTTTATAACCACGCGAAAATGTTGTTGGCACGTTAAAACATGTATATTTATAAAATAGACTAGTATGACTAAAATGTCCTTTCCTATATATCAATGAATTTACTATTTCCAAAAATTGAAGAAGTTTCGGATAAGCTGAAATAAATAAACTTTCCAAGCTGCGAATACCTACAACATTCCAGTTATAAGTATTTACAATACGTGTCCAGTTCAAATATGAAGCCAAATGGGTTGTAGTGTGTATACTTGTTGTCAGCACGTATACGTTTATTTTGTTTTATAAGAAACACCCATTTATCCAAAACAGGGAAGGAATTGTAAAGACATTTTTAACAGAATTTGATACAATACATGTTGTCTCCATAAAAACTGTTCGCATGGTTGATATGACAACGAACACAAGAACACAAGTATTTTAATTTGACCCAAAAACCGCGAATTTTTGCATGGAGAAGGGGATCGGGCCAAAGAATAAGCATGCCTGTTTTGATAAAGATCGGTCAATATTTAGCGGGTCAAATGGACCCTGACTTTTGTGTGAAAAATGACAAAATTTGTATTCTATGGCGTATATATTTATCCCTGGAGGACCCAGACCTAGATAGTATGTTCAAGAGGAGTGGTTGACCTTTAAATTGATACCAATTATATGGTCGTATGTACTCAGATGTGGAAGTTACACTTAAATATTTACAGGTGTTTACGTATTCAGACATTATTTAGTAACCCATTACCACACTAGATGGCGGAAATATAGTGCTGATCGCTTTGAAATGTTCCATGAGATTCCAATTATGGTCAAGCAT
The DNA here is from genome assembly GCF_032173495.1 of Musca vetustissima. Lineage (NCBI taxonomy): Eukaryota > Metazoa > Arthropoda > Insecta > Diptera > Muscidae > Musca > Musca vetustissima. The sequence continues at coordinate 159,800 of NW_026876928.1, read as the reverse complement.
AACGCCTATCATTTTCGGTGATGGTCAGATAATAATTTTGGGATGAAGTGGACCGAAAACTTAACTTTTTGGGGTTTTTTTTTATTCGATCTATAGGCCACAATTGAAAGCCCAACATCACAACATAACCAACGGTAAAGAGAATCTGGACAAGTACAGCCCTCGTCTACTCAATATTAGTAATATTTGTTGACATTTAGTCGGGTGTCAAGAGGGTATTATATGGTCGGCCCCGTCCGACTTTACTGCTCCGCTCACTGGTTTTAATTACAAATGCTGGCCAATTAAATAGCTAAAGCATATAGAAAGTTTCTAAAAGTTAAAAAAAAAATATTAAAAAAAAATGTTTTTGACACGTTGAAATCATTGTGAACAATAAAAAATATAATATTCGGCACCTTGTTCCGTCTTTGGTGAAAGTTTTATTTTTTTGCGACTGCAAATATATTTCTGACTGTATTTATTTTTTCTTTTCATAAAAGAAAGCCACGACTGCCCACCACTGTTGTAAAATGACAAAAATTAAGCCGATTTTCAACATCACAGAAATTGTGTTTAAATCCGGATTATGTTTGTTACATTATGACATAAAACAGACGGTGATGTTTTGATGTTCAAAAGTTAATGAGCATTAATAAAACAATTTGTTGAAATAGGTAATAGGCTTGATGATTGTCTAGGGAGTTTATATTTTGTAAATTTATGGTAAATTATGCTTAAAATATGTTATGTAGATTTTATTACGGAAAGTAAATATTGTGTCAAATTCAGATTCTTAATTTACTTCTGTTTTTTTATTACGTGATAATAAAATTTAATTTCTCTGAAGCTATTTACATTTTTGTATTGGTATTATACCATTTTTGGCAATGTGACTTCTATTTTGGTTTAGAAAGTCTTTGTAACCCAGTATTTGCACATTCGAAGTTGGAAATACTTGTTGTTAGTCCGCTGTTTATCTTTCTACATTTAATGGGAACTTGTTAACAAAGATTTTTTTTTATCCGTTTGCCAAACATTGACGATAGTCATCTCTGCACAAATGGCCATCCCACACGCAGACAATCTTTGGTGCGTTCAAACTGTTCATTTAATCTGTATTTTTGTCTGTCTGTCCGTTCGTCCGTTTGTCGGTTGGTCCCTTGATCAGAGCTTTGTGTAGATTTGAGTTAATCTCATTTGTATTGTTGCAATGTTGCTTTTTATTGTTTGGTAGTTTCTTTCATTATTTGGCTTCAGTCGTCATTGGCATGTTTTGTTGCTGCCCGCCGTTTATGGCCATAATCGGCTTAACTAACCCAAAGCTTTTTGTTTGTATTGCAAAAGCCTTATATAATAATGTGTTTGACAACAAAAATTAAATAAATTTAAATGAGCTTTTATTGCGAATTCATTTTAATTCAATTAAGAGAAGATTTTTAATTTGTATATTTAAAAAATTAAATTGCGGAAGCGAAGTTGAAATGGTAATTGATCAGTTAATGTGTTTTTTTGCGAACGGAACTATTGTGCGTATAAGTGATGTCATCATTTATACGCTACATCTTGCGAATGTCAATAATTGGGATTTCAAAGATGGAGCATGAAATTAGTAATCCTATTTCAAATAAAATTCGACTTGGAAACGTCTTACAATAGAATCAGTAATTAATCAAAAGTTATTAAAAATGTTTTGCCCAAATAGCGTCGATAGTATCTATTCGTAAATAATAGATATTAACTATTTAAGTATAAGTGATGTCGTTACTCATACGCCATTGCTTCTTCGCACCAAACGTCAGAAAAATATATTTTTAAAACCAAAATTAAAAGAAACTATACTATTTTCCATCCTTAAAATTTTCAATTCGATTGATTACTTCCTTTAGCATAGTTTCCCCGAAAAACCAAAAATTTCCACCTACCAATCATAATTATAGTTTTTTTTTTCAATTTGTCAACGATAAAAAGTTTTCACAAAATTCTATTCGTTTCCAAAATTTCATCACATTTCCCAAAAACATTTCAATGATAGTAAAAAATCTTTGCTGATGCTTGTTATGTAAATTATAATGACAAGATGATTTGAATTTTTCTGCTGATGAGAAAAGCAGAAAAAAAACAATTTGTTTTGATAATGTTGATGGAAGTTGATGTTGTCAGAGAGCATAGAAGATGAAGAAGAAAAATAATTTCCTTTCTAAGAAAATGTCACATCAAATTTTCTCCAGCTTGTAAATTTGAATTTGTATTTTTCTGTTCATCTAAGCAGCCGCCTTCACACAGGAAGCTGCCGTTCGAAATGTGTCATTGATTGCTCCAGATATGGAGGATTGTACGAAAGCAAAATGGGCTAAGTCGTATTTTTATGAAAAAGGATTCCTTCTCAAGGTAGAAATTAACAAATATATGTTGGTATTATTTTAAAAAACATAGTTGTTTAATTTTTTTTTAATAATAAGATCAATTTTTCTTAGAAACTCTTTTAAGAGAACTATAGTGCGTATTGCTGATATCCAAAAGTATACGCCAAGAAGGTCTCTGTGGTACCTCAAAACTATGCTGCGTATAATTGCTGTCGACATGTATACGTAATAAAGGAATTTGTTATATTTGTAGGACAATTCCACTTCGTTATATTTGGGTGCTGAACTTATTATAATTGTGAATTATGGTGAACAGTATGCATAAAATGATTTTTACAAATTTTTGAAGCACCTTGTCGCACCGCAATACGTAAATTGGTAGGAAACGTCCTGCTGTTGAAATAAATTGGTAATGTGCAAATGTAACCCCTGCACATCCCTGAAGAATAACTGAGAATACGAGTATTGCTGCATTAGCCCAAAGTGTTGAAGAAACCCGAAATTTCTCTATTCCCTTTCGTTCTTAGAAATTGGTGATTCAGGTCTTATGTTTTCTCAACACAAGAACTTAAGACGACTGATCATCAAAACTCTTCTGTCTATCCTTATTAGTTCTGAAAATTTATATAAACATCCTCTTAACTGATGATGCCCATTTCCACCACTGTGGCGACGTCACCAACCAGGAGAAGTCTCTCCATCCTCAGTATGTGACGGTTTGGTGAGTTTTATTAGACCTTAATATTTCGAAAGAGATGTTGGATCCTCAGCAATAGAGAATTTATCCTCGGAGTTTGATCGTGGTTTATAACCAACGAAATCATATATCTTCTAGGGGAACTGTTTTTGGACCGTGCCATATTTCCAATTAGCCACCATTCTTGTGATTTTACACTTTGTGACTTCTTCCTTTGGGTGCCAGACTACGCCAACAATCTAGTGTCGATTCAAGATCACAAAGACATAGTTCGTGAGGCTTTCGAGGACATTGAGCAGCCACCATTGGAGGCCATTTGTCTGATAGTACGTTCTATTATCAACTTAATTTCTTCCTTTTTTTTATGAAATAAACATCAGATCGTCTATGTCAAAAATTTTCATTGAATGTCATGTAGATGGGATGGATAACATATTCGATAACTCTCTGCAGAGCACAAAATAAGGATGTCCGTCCCATGAAACAGAAATTGCCAACTATATGGTGAAAAAAGAAGTTGGTGTTGCATTGTGCGTATGATTGACGTCATCATGTATATATTAGGTTGGGAAATATAAATCCATTATGAAAATGTCGATAAAATCGGAGAAATGATCGAAGTTGACCGGCATGTTAGCAGTCGTAACATCGGCCAGGAGCTAAAAATCGATCATAAAGGAGCTAAAAATCGATCATTTAAATAAAGTATATATAGTTCATATTCGAAAAAAATACAAATTTTTCCAATTCGCATTTAATGGCGAAATTCTTATCATCTACAGTAGAACCTCAGGTCTTAAAGAAATTCAAAACTCATGTATGAAGGAATTTTATCGTTTCTCCAAAAAGTGTTGTAGGGCGTATGATTGGTGTCGGCAAGTATACGTAACCAAGCAAATGATTCGCAAAGGTTTTACATGGCGAATTCATAAATTTGGCTGACTTCGGCACTACCGCCAAACAAGGAGTCCTAAAAAACAGCTTAAAAATAGTATTTGAAACAATAGATATGTCTTCAAAGGTCGACAATACCTCCAAAAGAGTATTATCAATTGCCTATACAAAATGTATTTTATGCGTATGATTGGTGTCGGCAAGTATATGCCACCAAGAAACTTAGTGATTTGCAAAGGTTCAATAGTCCCTATTATATTGAGACGTTTTCATGATCGCATATACCTCGAAATAAAAATTATTGACTATACGCCAGGTCAAGTTGAAATAGAAAATAAATAAAAATCTCGAGGATCTAAGTCCTTGTTCTGCTACTTTTTTAAATAGTATTCATAATGCGTATGATTAGCGTCGAAGAGTATACGGCGACAAGGGACAGTTGTGTAAAATGAAAATTTTAAGATATTGTGTAGGTCAAGTGTATACATTGGTCTTACCGAAACAAAATGTACAATGAGAATACTATAGAGTACTTTATAATGCGATGAAAATTATCTATAATGTAAAATATTATATATTGACACATCAGAATTCAATACAAACATGCAGTATATTAATTTTTTAATTTGATACCACCATAATGCATGTATTTAAATGTTAATACCAAAGTGTTATAGTTTTTACGATGCTAAGTAAGAGTTCGGAAAAATATAAAGTTCAAACTACTAAAGGGTTCTTTGGATCATATACGTATTGACAGGGCGTTTACGGACCCGTTAACGCTTGGCATACGGTCCATAATGCGTATACGTATTGTCACAACGTATAAGCTCCAGAGTATAAATTTGTATATCTTTAGGCATTTACGTTCTTTGGTATTTTACTTTAAATTCCGAACACATATAATCAACATGCTTTGAAATATACGTTGACATCGAACATCCTCCAAACAATGTCAGCATTAATGAAATAACGTGTTAAACAAAATATTTCACTAAAATGCAGAACATATTTTACCAGGAATTTTTATCAACCATCCACCACACTCTGTTTATCAACATTTGGGAATTTTTGTTATACCTTCAAACTTAGTGAATAGAAGTTAACAACTAACCTAGAAAAAAACTGTTGTTCAGGTTTATGGTGCCACCCAAGTTCATCAAATGGTGTTTTGGGAAATGTGGGCGTAGATGATTTTGAGCATTGGCACATCTTTACTTTCCGTATTGCCAATTCTTCTTTTATTTTGGTTAATAACAATAAACTGTATTATATATATAATATTTTGCTAACAATATCAAATGATTACGCTTGGCGTGAATAGCAGTGTGTATGTAGGTGGATGGTGAGCCTTATGGTTGTGTGAATTTAATTAAAATATCTTTCACAATAAGCGTGAGCACAAAACACCTCGTTCGTAGCACGTGTATGGTTTTCGCAATAACGCCCTCGCCATACCCTCACATTACACCTAAGAAGTGCCAAACAAAAAGGAAACAAAAAAGAAAACAACCACACGGAACGTGGGGAATTGCCGGCAGTTAAATACATTTGTTGCGATATGATCCTACAATTGTTGAGGCGTGTTGTTGATACGATTTTTTGCTGTTGTTGGATTTTTTGTTTTCTTCGTTCGTGGTGGGATTTGTCGTCTTTTGAGGTTGTCATGAGGATTATGATATATAAAACCCTTAATCTGTAGGTGTTGACAGCTGTGATTAATTTATTAGGTGAGTAGGAAAAAAATTGTCTTAATTGGCGGTACACAAATCGAATATAAAGAGAAATTTTGATATCTGATGTGGGAAAATATATGTTTTCGTTTTGGTTAATTAAAATTAAATGGCATTAAAATTTTCAAAAAGATCGTGGGAATTTTATTAATAGTCTGGTAAATTTTCTGATAGATAATTACTCAATAGCGATAGATGGATCGGTTGAACTCAAATAAATAACGTAACGTTTTCTGTTGTAGGACAATTGACCAGAATATTTAGTGATTTCACACCTTGTTGCTTCTTTCTTTGGGACCACATGAAAAGATAGCATTCCAGATAATTGTGCAGCCATTCTCTTTTTGAATACAAAAATAAAACCTCTCAGGAGGCGAGTTATTGGAGCGTATACGTGTTGTCAATATGTATACGTCACGAGGGACTTTTTGATGTTTCGAAACACACATGATTGCTTTAATGACATTTTGTTGGAAGAAAAGTAGATTTAAAACATTGAGATAATAATAAAATACGAGGTGAAGCGAACAGAGCAGGTAATACAAGATATAAAAATATATATATACTCATATTTTTTAAAGAGCTAAGAATTCATCGTTGATAAAATGACCTTGAAATAATTTCGATTGGAAATGTAGAGAGACTAATATGTATGTAAATGAGAAACATTCTATAGACCGCGGTGTATTATATATGACAGAAGTTATACGCCTCAAATCACACTAAAAAAGACATATTTCGTAGAAAACGTTTTCATTAGAAAATGTGGCGTTCAAATAATTTGAGGTATATTTTCTATAAAACATTATAGAAACTTATAATAAGAGCTTGTGTGGATATCCTAAAAGGATGAGTTCTTCTAGTTCTTTTAATATTAAGTTCCCAGGAATGTCATAGGGGCGTATTAGTTATGATAGAAGTTATACGCCTTATACCACATTATTGAGATTACTTATATAAAGGCAATTCTATCCAGATTTTTTATTAGAAAAATTGTCCTAAAATACTCTCATTCCAAGGCTCATTTATTAAAATTTTCTGTAATATATAGATGCAGAAAATAGGAAATATATAGATGCAGAAAATAGGAAATCTATAAAAACATTATAGAAACTTATACTAAGAGCTTGTGTGCATATATCCCTTAAGGATGAGTTCTTCTAGTTCTCTTAATATTAAGTTCCCAGGAATGTCATAGGGGCGTATTAGTTATTATTGAGATTACTTATATAAAGGCACTTCTATCCGGATTTTTTATTAGCAAACTTGCCCTAAAATACTCTCAGGTCGATAAAATCTCATTCCAAGGCTCATTTATTAAAATTTTCTGTAATATATAGATGCAGAAAATAGAGTCTTCTAAGTTGCTGAGGAACTGTTTAAAGAAGAAAATGTTTCCTCAGTTCAGCTGATATTTTCTTATAGAGAATAAGTCTCAGGTAGGGTGAATATTTATCTCTATAGACAAGAAGTCTTAATCTCCAATTTTTTTCAATAAGTCTAAAAAATAGTCTGTAGAACTGAGGAACTCTACTATATTCAGTAAAGCAGAGGAACTTATTCTGTAGAAAAGATGTGTAGACTGACTTTTTGTCTAAAGGAAAATTTCTCAGACTACCTAATGGACTTTTTCTATACAAAAAATATTATTCAGGCGTGCTGAACTTTTGTTTTCTATAAAAGAAGAGGAGAGATTATTATGTTAAATGGGCTGAAATATTCTTCTGTAGAAAAAGTATCTTAGGAAACGTGCGAAGTAGACGGTTGAGCGGTAAATCGGAATTTTTGCAATATAAAAGAAGACATTAGGTAACCTGAGTACATTTCTATAGAAATGAGTCCAGAATTTTTTATGGAAATATTTTCCGATTGATCTAAGGAATTTTGTAAAAAATTCAAAATATAATACGCGAAGATATTCTGAATTGCATATAAATTTTAGCATAATTTAAGAAACTCCAAAAAAATATGTTAGAAGTTTTAAATCGGCCAATAAGATTTACTTATATAAGGTTGGGGAAAAAGAAATCCATTAAGCCGGTCGTCGAAAATGTCGATAAAATCGGAGAAATGATCGATGTCGATCGGCATGTTAGCAGTCGTAACATCGCCCAGAAGCAACAAATCGACCATAAAACAGTTTTAAAGCATTTACACAAAGCTGGATTTAAAAGAAACTCGATGTTTGGGTGCCACACTAATTAACAGAAATAAATAGGATTTCTTAAACGGATTGAGACTGGAGGTGAGAAATGGATCACATTCGATAACCCTGTGCGAAGACGATCGTAATCAAAGAGCGGTAAAACATTTCAAACGGTGGCCTAACCAGGGCTAACGGTCAGAAAAGTTCTGCTATGGTTTTGGTGGGACTACAAGGGGATTATTTATTATAAGTTGATGATATCAATTGAACAGAAACGGCCAGAATTGGCCAACAGGAAACCACCACCAGGACAACTCAAGGCCACACACATCTACAGTGCCTCGCCAGAAACTTCGGGAGCTTGGTTGGGAAATTTTAATGCATCCGCCATACAGTCCTTGCCAGACTTGGCACCAAGCGATCATCATCATTTTCTTGCGTTGCATTTATTTAAGGGGACCCCCCATTCTCGGTGTCAAACATTTTTTTGTCAAACATTTTTTTGATATAATTGAATCTACAATTAAAGAACTCTTTTCAAGTGAAAATCAAATATATATCCGATTTATTGTGTCAGCATCAAGTGACGGCTGAAGGGCTCAAACTTTAAACGCGTTTTTTTCGAAGCAAGGTTTTACAAATGGCGGGCACGATAACTCAAAAACTAATAATCCAATCGGTTCCAAATTTTGACACGTTTTTCTGGGAGTGTATAGCTCTCGTATGAACTAGGATAAAGGAAATCGGTGAAGAACTTCCTTATTTTTTAACTTAGTTTGTGGTCAAAAATAGACGTTTTTCTAAAAAAATGTGAAAGTTACTAGAGATTTTTTTCCAAATAGAGAGGAGGACTTCTATGATAGAGGTATTATGAAGTTACCTTTGAAATGGCAACAAATTTTACAACAAAGCGGTGCATATTTCACCGAAATCGGACATTCCGAAGCATGTTAAATAAAGTTATATGGTTCATATAAAAATAATGGATTTCTATCCCTAACCCAATATATTCTACATATACTTTCAGTATATGTCCCTGGATAGAAGACATTCTTCTATAGATCAATGACCTTCTTTAGTTTTCTATTCCTTATTTGGCAGTTCAGTTATGGATATAAGCTGTTATATGTCTGAATATGAGATTATACCTTATAAGTCCTTCAGTTGGCCTTTCATGAATCGAAGACACTGTACGACTCTTTAAGTGAATGAATACCTCCTGCAGTCGCCAGTTCTGCATATATATATATATATATGTAAAATTCTGTCATACTAACATGAACTGAAGACCTTTTGCAGCCCTTCTGTGGGTCGAATGTCAGAACTTTTCAGGAAATATATATTCCGTTGTCCTCCATAAAAATAATGCATTTTGAAGTTCTCTGATATACATACAATGTTATTATCGTCTATTAATAGAATTTCATCAATAGTTCTTTTATGAAAATAATAGATTCTATCCTCTTGACAGCTTTTTTATGCAAAGGTCACATTCCACCATTCTTCTATAGGAATTTTACAGCTCTTTTTGTGTGTTGAAGACCGTGGGAAAATAGTTTTTGTTTTTATAAAACTCTTTCAGTGTATGCCCAAGGCTATCAACAGAAAAAAAGAAGAAGCTTTGTAATATTTTCAGTTCCCACATATTTTAAAATATATTTAAATTAGTTTTTGTTGTTGTCTGTCTTCATAAAATTAACAGCCTAATATATTAGCATAACTTTGTAGCTTCTACCTTAAAGGCACAATGGCCCCCCAAAGCTATTTGACAAAATATCTTTGTGTGTTTTGGGACATTTCACAAATTGTTATTGGCTTTTTAATTCGTTTTATTGTGATAGTTCCGACAACGAACAAATGATTTGGGTAAAAGTCAGGCCAAACAAGTCATGACAACCTGGGAAATACCTCAGATTTTGTTGTTGTATTCTTCTTAAAATATTTGCTGCTGCTGATGGTGTTGGGAGGCTTATCAGTCCATTAAATAAACAAAAGAACAACATTTATATTGGGCAGCACAACAATCGGACACACACAATCATTATCAACATCATCATCATCGTCGTGAACAACATCATCGCATAGCGTGAAATCAAACAAAACGATAACAAAAAATAAGAACTGCTGTGCGTAGCACAATTCACTTTATTGGGTTTATGGATGAGCTAGCGAGCGGCAGCAGAGTAAGTGAGTGACATGGCAAACAGTCATTCATGCCAGTCATTGAACCATTTAGACAGGCGTTCATTCATTCATTAAATGTTTGTTAACACACACACACACAACACCCTAAAAGAGCAGCAGCCGCAACAACAACAGCCAATTGCGAACAACATCAAGCACAAATGGCCAACAACGGATGACCAGCAATGGGAATATTTGGAATTGTGGCTAATATTACCGGTTATATCACAGAGTGTGTGTGTGTGCGTCTAAAAGTGTGTTTTGTTGTCGTTGTTGTCTATGGTATTTGTTGATGCTGTTGCTTTTATTTGGCCGCCAGCTTGTTTGAAATCACTTCGGTACTTAGAGTCTCTTCTTTTAAAAGCGTGTTAACTAAGCCGTTATTGCCAACACTCACTGGGTATTTGATTATTTTTAATGCTTTACGCTTGTTGCCTCTTTGTTGTTGTCGATTTTCCTCAACTCAAAGCTTAGAGCTTACAAGAGGTTTTATGTTTTGAGGCGGAAGCCGATAAAGGTAATGCCAAGCAAAAAAGATGCCAAAGTTTCTTGAGTATTTACCTAGCTGTTGAAAATCTATTTTAATTCCATTTGGTATTTTGTGTTTCGCCTTACTTCTTCTTCTTCTTCGCCTTCCTTTCATCTTCATCATCATCATTCTCATCTTCTTTTCTTGACTTACATCAAGATATTTCTTGATTACTTGGTTAAAGCGTACCTCCATAACCTATCATTGGCGCCCAAAACTTTTTGTTGCTTAAGGAATTTATCAGTAATTAATCTGTCGGTGCTGCAGCTTCTTCGTCTTCTTCGGCTGCTGCCAAAAGTGAAGTAGTTATTCGTTTAATATTTGCCGCCAAACATTTTCAAGTTACGGGATGCGAACGAACGAACAAATGAAGTGAATGATGACGATGATGATGAGATGAAATGAATGTTGGCGGATAATTGTAATTTGAAATTTCCGAAAGTCAATACTTAAACATTTCCCAATTGTAGTTATAAAAGTATGCGGGAATTTTTTTGATGAGCGTTTAGGGAATTATCGAAATTTTTTGTAGATTGTTGAGGAAAATTTGATTGAAATTTAATGAAGAGAGGGTAAGTCATGAATAGGTTTTTTTTTGGTAAAATAGAAAAATATATATATATATAATCAAAAATCTACAGCTCTTCTACAGATAAAAATCCGTTGCAGTATACATTATATGTAAGCAGCGGAATTGATCTTTAAAATGATGGATTTTAAATTATTTAAAACTGGAACACCAAGGCATATATATTTTATTATATACATATTATATTACAACGTATACCCCAGAATATTTTACCAGCACTTCGAATGATATTTTATTTGCTAAGTGGTAAAAAAACCATACACACAATCAATGTAATTATTTGAGGTTAACTATATTATCTATAGATAATGAATCAAAAAATATAAATAAGTGCAAAATTGTATTCGCCACACATCAGTTAATGTTTATATTGCAATGATTTTAAACGGGTACCTCACGGCGTATACAGTTTGTCACTACGTATACTCCCTCATACATTTTCCCATAAATTTCACTGTTAGAATTTAATTGAGTTTTAGATAATAAGATTTAGGGAGTTAGAGAAATGTTTGCAGGTTCTTGAGGAAATATTAATTGAAGTATTTGAAGAAAAGCTAATAAGGAACAGTTTTTTCATAAAATAGAAAAAATATAAATATATACAGCCCTTCTACATATAAAAATCCGTTGCAATTTATCTATAGGTAGAACACACTGATAGTTCTTAAAAAAATAGAAAATTTTCAATAAACAGTGCCTTCTCCACAGTCTTTCTATGTCGGAAGGTTTTCTATGGGTCTTCCATAGATAGACGATATTAGAAAGAATATTTTCGACAGCTATCCTATCCTTGCAGATTGTTAAGGAAATATTAATTTATGAAGTATTTAAAAAAAAGCAAGTCATTAACAGTTTTTTCTTCATAAAATAAAAAAAATATATATAATTAAAATCTACAGCTCTTCTACATATAAAAATCCGTTGCAAGACACTGATAGGTGTTAAAAAAATTGAACATATTCAACAGACAATAGATTTTCTACAGTTTTCCAATATCAGAATATCTATGGGTCTACCATAAAAAGACGAATTTTGTAGCTCTTCTATAAATAAAACAGAATTTATGTAGACAAAATATTTTTGAACCCTCATTTAAAATGTTTTTCTGTTTTCCCACAGGGAGCTAGAGAATTTTATTGTACAAAAAAGTACTCAGAGTAGCATAGAATTGTTGAACATAGAATAGAATTTTATATAGAAATTAGTCCTGAGAAAAAATAGTCCTTAGACGGGTTGGAGAAATAGTTCTCTGATGGGTCGAAGCTTTTTTATATAGAATAGGAAACCCTAAGAAAATCTTAAAGGATTGTTTTTATAGAAAATAAGTCGTAGTGTGAGTTAAAGGATTTTTCCACAGAAGTCCTCAGACGATCTGAAGATTTAAAAAAGTCCTCGGAAAGATTTTTGTTTTAATATGTCATAGTGATAGTGGTAGTCATGGCATAGTGGTTTTTTCTATAGCCACGAAATCCTCAGACTACCTTCTGATTTTAATTCTGTATTTGTTTTTCATTTCAGGCGATCCGTGGGAATAGTCCTCCTATGGGCTAAGTGATTTTTGCTTCAACAAAAAATCTTTGTGAGAGCTCAGACATAATTTTCTGCAGAACAGAATTTCTACAGGCGATTTGAAGATAAATAGTTCTCATCAGAATTCTAAGGTGAGCTGAGGATTAGGATTGTTCACAAAAAAGTCGTCTTGGGATCTACGGCACTTCTTTTGCATATTTCCTCAGATTCCATTGCACTAGAAGCTAAGGAATATTATTTATATAGAAATAAATAGGTCCTAAGAGGCGCTACTCTTATTTTATACACAAATCCTATTCAGGTATAGTTTAAAAGTACTCGAAACTCTTATTAATTTTCCAGATTGGTGATTCTGAACATAATAAATGCTTCTTTAAGCCGTATAAGTATTGTCATAACTCATACGTCACCCTGACTACTTTTCAAAGGAAAGAAGGAAACCACAGGAAACTAGTACTAAGGAAAACGAGGAATATTTTTCGGAAGGAAATAAATCGTATACCTAGCTAAACATTTTGTATAGACAAATAGTCCCGAAACCGAAACAGTAGTTATAGATATATCGCTGTTGTGAAGATAACAACTGGTTCTCTAGGACGTATAAGTGTTGTCATAACGTATACGTCACCACGATTACTTTCTAAAGAAATGATGGTCATTGGGAATCTATGGTTATTTTTTCTACGGAAAACTAGAGTAAAATAATCTGCGGCATATTTTTATTTAGAAAACAAGTCCTATAAGGACATCAAAAATTTCGTATAGACAAATAGTCTACAGGTACAAAAAATAATCCTCGAAATCATTATTAAGTGTTGTAATAACTTATACCTCACCACTACTAACTTTTAAAGTGAAAAAGTCATATTGGAATTTCTTGTATAGAAAACTAGTGCTAAAGAAAATGAGAAATATTTTTGTATAGAAAATAAGTGGATATATGAAATATTTTGTAGACAAATAGTCCATAGGCATAGAAAAATAATCATCGAAAATATTATTTTTTAAATGAATTATGAAGATAGATCGAGGGTTCTTAACATAATTGGTTATCTAGGACGTATAAGTATTGTCATAACTTATACGTCACCATTTCTACCTTATATAGAAGCCTGTAAGTGTGTCAAAAACTTTGAGAGAAATATGGATTTGGAGAAGGTAACTGTGTTGTCATAGTTTAAGAAAAATAAATAAATATATATTGGTGGGAAAAATCACAAAATTAAATATATTAGATATTAAATCTTATTTCCTATCAATAAATGGCAAATATTGGTGGAAATTTAATTCTTTTATATATATTTAATATGAGATTGATTAAGAAAGAACTCCAGTAATGATGCTCAAATTTAATTAACTCCATAATTTAGAATAACTTGTTACAGAAGAAGATGGTAAACTGTTATTTGGTACTTTAGTGCGTATACATATGTTATACGCTATCAAGTAAAATAAAATATTTATGAAATTAATATAAGATATTGTAATTAACAGTTCTTTTTGTTAAAGATATAAATCGAAATTGTGAAGTACAATTTTAATTTGTTTAAAGATGGAACAACTGGGCGTATACATTATTTACTTTAAATTATATTTTATTTACGAGTGGTGAAACGAATAAAAAATGTCTATGTTGTTATTTGGAGTTAACTACATTATCTATAGATGACGATTTGATTTGGTACATCACTGCGTACACAAGTTGTCACTATGTATACGCCACCATATATTTTTCAATAATTTATCACTATTGGAATTTAAAAAATCGATAAGATTTATAGTGATTTATAAATTACTTAAAAATCACTTACACAAATTTCTTAAAATCTCCAATGAAATTAATTATGCACTTAATTCGAAACATAAGCAATGGGAAAACTTTAACCCAGCTCTCTCTCATAAAAATCACTTACTACTAAAATCAGGCGATTAATTTGTGCAAATTGTGTTGTTAAAAATTACTAACAAAGTTAATTATGACCTACGGCGAACATAGAAAATTTGTTTAGTTGGTGGTTAGGAGGCGAAACTTGTCGGAATCTTTTTTCATATTGTTTGGTTAAAGTTTACTTTGAATTCCTCGATGTACAAAAGACCGCTGCTGCTGTGGTAGTTTCCCTGAAGTACTTATGAAATGTTTTCTTTACGTTGAATTTTTTTTCGTTCTGCAGAAAAAAAGTTGTGGCATTAAAAATGTTGAACACAGCACCGGAGAGGAAGTAGAGAAAATGCTGTTCATTTTTATGCAGTTAACGAAAATGTTAAGAATAGGGTAGGAAGGTGGGATTTGTGAGGCGTTTTGGACTTTATGAAATAACTTTGTCCACGGCAAGGTGATTACAACACAAACGACAAAGTGTTGGCTATTTGCACGTTGCAATTCCTTTTTATTTTGCAAAGGCAAGGAAGGACCAATTATGTACTTGAATGGGTATGTACGAGTGTTAAGAGTTAGTTGTTGGTAATTAAGGCAAATGCCGACCACTAGTGGGTAATTATAAAAATTATATTTGAATTGAAAACAGGCACATATTTTTCTAAGGAAATAACTAACACTTAGAGTGGTGTATTTTACTAGAAAAAAGGGATAACTAAGGATCATTTTTCTATAGAAAAAAATTGCTTGAGACAACTGCTTTCTGAAGAAAATCTTGCCATTTCAACTGGGTATTATTCTTCTATAGAAAAAAATCCTCAGGCCAAAATACCTCAGCCCAAATGAGGAGTATTTTTCTATAGAAAAAAAATTCCTCAGCCCAGCTGAGATTTATTTTTCTATACAAAAACAAATTCTCAGCCCAGCTGAGGTGTATTTTTCTATAGAAAAAAATTCCTCAGCCCAGCTGAGGTGTATTTTTCTATAGAAAAAAATTCCTCAGCCCAGCTGAGGTGTATTTTTCTATAGAAAAAAATTCCTCAGCCCAGCTGAGGTGTATTTTTCTATAGAAAAAAATTCCTCAGCCCAGCTGAGGTGTATTTTTCTATAGAAAAAAATTCCTCAGCCCAGCTGAGGTGTATTTTTCTATAGAAAAAAATTCCTCAGCCCAGCTGAGGTGTATTTTTCTATAGAAAAAAATTCCTCAGCCCAGCTGAGGTGTATTTTTGATAGAAAAAATCCTCAGTCCAACTGAGGATTGTTTTTCTATAGAAAAAAAAATCCTCAGCCCAGCTGAGGTGTATTTTTCTATAGAAAAAAATTCCTCAGCCCAGCTGAGGTGTATTTTTCTATAGAAAAAAATTCCTCAGCCCAGCTGAGGTGTATTTTTCTATAGAAAAAAATTCCTCAGCCCAGCTGAGGTGTATTTTTCTATAGAAAAAAATTCCTCAGCCCAGCTGAGGTGTATTTTTCTATAGAAAAAATTCCTCAGCCCAGCTGAGGTGTATTTTTCTATAGAAAAAAATTCCTCAGCCCAGCTGAGGTGTATTTTTCTATAGAAAAAAATTCCTCAGCCCAGCTGAGGTGTATTTTTCTATAGAAAAAATTCCTTAGCCCTACTGAAGTGTATTTTTCTATAGAAAAAATCCTAAGCCCAACTGAGGTGTATTTTTCCATAGGAAAAAATCCTCAACTCAACTGAGATTATTATATTTAAGAATTGCTCAGGACAACTGAGGATCAGTTTTCTATAAATCTCAGTCCAGCTGAGAATGGTTTTACCATAAGAAATGTCACCAGACCACCTGATTTTTTTTTTTTAAATAGTTCCACTACTGCTCCATGTCAAGTGGCCAATTTGTCGCTATGAATATTTTAGCGTGCCGTTAAGAAATAATATTGAAAACACACAGTTGGCTATTCCCAAAGTGATTGAACACCCTCTCCGTGTCACATTACTGCTTCTGATTCATTAGAACATGTAAGACAAGTGGCAATGACAGCCACTTGTTTCGTTTCTTGTTACCTTGGCACTTGACAGAGGAGCCCGTGGTTGCGTCCATCAAAGTGTGTGTGTGTGTGAGTGTGCTCACTTGGTGTTTCGTCAGCCTGTCGGCCGTTGTCATAATTATGTGAAAAATAACACCTTTTCGGTTAGCTAAAGTTTTGTTTGTTTTGTTCTCGTTGATGGTTTTTGATTGATGGTTTCATTTTGGTTTGAATTTTTCGCTGTGTCGGATTTTTCGGACGCGGCGTCATCTAAGTTGGGTTAATGGAACATGATACACCATGCTAACAGTTTTTTGAATGAAATGGAATTTTTCGTTTTAAATTTGAAATTTGGTTTTCTGGTGGGTGACACTAAAAGCTAACAAAAGTTGAGGCTAATTTTACAGAGGAGGGTACCTGGCTCCTTTCCTTGCCAACATTCTGTGACATATAATCTTCAGCTTGTCGAAACCAATCAACACCTACACGAGTTAAAAAATATATATAAAAACAGTAATTCCTTCATTTATTCTTCAAAATTGGTTTCTTCCCTTTCAAATTGATTTTTTGTAACCTTTTTATATATTTTTACAACAATATTATTCTTTATGCAACACCAGGAACAACAAAACAAAAAAGGAAAAATAAAAATTTTTGGTATCCTTTCATTCACTTATAGCTGGGCTATCGACATCTATTCCCACATTCTCAAATGTCCTTGTCGTAACACACACACACACACAGAAGCCATTGAAGTCTTCTTGTTGTTGTCATTGCTAAAGTCAATCAGGACACGTTGCAAATGCATGCATCGAATATGCATCATCTAGTGGCAATATCCTTTCTTTATTATCTACTTTTTTGTATTCCCTTTTTTCTATTCCTCCTTCTTCTTCTTCGCATTTTTCTTTATTGAATTTCATAGATGCAGCACGTATGTAAGCTACAGAATATCGGATGATGCTGAAGTAAAAATTTATTGTTATCCTGTGCAAGTATGTGGCCCCGTTTGTATGCCCTCATAATTCCCTTTGGATACTAAGAAATAGCATACACTGATCCAAGAAAAGAAGAAACAAGATGATGATATTCATGGCATAAGTATTCAATGACATAATACCATTGGTGTTGGTCTTGTTGTTGTTGTTGGTATATTGAAAAATAAATATGTTTGTTGGAGAATATAAAAATATTACTTTTGTGGACGTGCATATGAATAAGGATTAAACAATTTTAGCAAAGGAATTTTTGCCGATAGAAAAGAAGGCGTAAGGTGAGTTGATGTATCTCGTGTTCTAAAGAAGAGAAGAGTTCGAGCTGGTTAAGATCTGTTTCTATAGAAGTCCCAGAAGAGCTTAACTGTTATTGGAAAGGAAGTCGACAGGCTACAAAAGAAGTCCTCAGTGGGACTACATAGATTTTCTATAACAAAGATGTCGTCACTGAGATTTTTTGTATCAATATTCTATCTATCTATTCTATCATAAAAAATAATTTTTCAATTGGACTGAGGAATTCTTTCTACAGATAAAAAGTCATCAGGCTGGCTATGCTGATTTTCCCCACTGATAAAAGTTCCACTAAAAATATGTTTAAATATGGATTGTGAAATGTTTTGTATGGAAAAGAAGTCTGGGGATTTTTTTTCTATAGAAAAGATGGACTTAAGTTTTTATACCTCGTTAGTATAGATATGTTTGCTATAGGAAAGAAATAGAGAAGAAGTCCTCAGATAAATTGAGATTTTTTGTATAGAAAAAATGGTCTCCGATGAACTGAGGATTTTTTCTATAGAAAAGAAGACATCATGTGGACAGTGTAAATTTTTAATGTAAAGATATCCTTCAAGTGGACTGATGTTTTTTTTTTGTATTGAAAGTAAATCCTCACGTTGACTGAGGTTTGTTTTTTTTAAAGAAACCCTCCGATAAACTCACGATTTTTATTCAAATGAAATATGTTTTCTATTAAAATTCAGGAGGACTGAGTATTTTTTCAATAGAAAAGAATACCTCAGTTTATTTTTTCTACAGAAAATAAATTATTAAGTATTTTTTTATTGCAAAGAAACTGAGGATTATTTTTCTATGAAAAAAAAATACTCAGCCCAACTGGGGATTATTATTCTATAGAAAATCTCCTTCAATAGAAAAAATTCCACAGGCTTACTAAGGATTATTTTTCTATAAAAAATCCTCAGCGCAACTGAGCTGTATTTTTCTATAAAAAATATACTCGATATAACTGAGGCGTATTTTTCTATAGAAAAAAATCGTCAGCCCTACTGAATCGTCAGCTTTCCTATAGAAACAAATTCTTCAGCTCAATTCAGACCAAATTTTTTTACAGAAAAATTCTTTAGCCCAACTGAGGATTATTTTTTTATAGAAAAAAATTCCTATTTTTCTACAGAAAAAATCCTCAGATCGACTGAGGATTATTTTTCTATAGAAAAAAACTTTTCAGTACAACTGAGGTGTATTTTTCTATAGAAAAAAATCCTTTACAAAACAATACCTCTCACGAAGGCTAAAAGAAAACATTTCTATAGAAAAGAAGTGTTCAGATGGGAGGAAATATTTTTAATTTAATATGTCACCAGTCATTTTTCTGTGTTTTTTTTCGTATGTGTGGAGGCCTTAGTATTATATAAGTCCGAATTGGGAATGATAATTTATTTCTATAAAAAGAAGCCTTTAAGCGGGCTGATCAAATTTTTCTGCAGCAAAAACGGAATTTTTTGTCGGTAGAAAAGAAGTCCCCAGTCGGTCTGAAGAATTTTTTCTAAATAATCAGGTGAACTCAGTTTATTTTCTTTAGAGAAAAGTTCTCAGGCGAGCGGAAAAAACATCATCAGGGGTTGTTTTTTTTTTATAGAAAATAAGTCTTTTTATATGGAAAAAAAGCCTGACGAGTTTTTTTCTACGGAAAATATGTCCTCTGTACATCTGCCCTCAGAAAATAAGACTTCGATTGGGCTGGTTCTTTTCCTTATATAAATAAGAAGTTGCCAGGTGAACTGATAGTTTTTAGAAAAGTAGTTTTTTTATAGAGAAGTAGTCCGTAGCTGGACCGAAAGTATTTTCTGCAAAATGATTTTGTGTTTTTGTGTACTTAAAATTTATTTCTGTAGAAAATAAATCATATTTCTTTAGAAAATATATCAGCTGACAAAGGAATAATTTTTTATTTAAATTAGTCTCAGGTGGACTGAGGACTTTATTACTATAGAAAAGAAGTGAACAATTGAACAATGTTTTTTTTATAGAAAATAAGTGCTTAGATAGAACATAATTTTTTTCTTTGGAATAATTAGAAAATATGTCCTCAGCCGGACCGACCTTTTTATTTTTATATAAATTTCGTCCTTCAACCCATCAGCTTTTACTATCCTATTCTCCATTTTTTTATTATTATTTCCAAAAATTCATATTATAATATATTGTATTTTAATTTTGGCCGTTAAGCTGTTCATATTTATATTCATAATGCGAAACGATAAATTACGATTCATTGATATGATGTTATGATGTTGTAGTAGTTATTGTGGATAAAATACCATTAAACAGAGTGTATATTTTACATTTACAACAAATTAAAGTGTCATAAAAAACTATTTCCGTATATTATCAAAATGCCATAAAAATACAATAACAACAAAAAATATGGATAAACGATTGTTATTCACAGTTATTGGCATACAAATTTACATAAAAATATGTGGCAGCAAATAGGGCAACATGAACAAAAAACATGATCGGCAATAGCTACAACAAAACAACGTTACATATCTATAAATAAATTATTTAAATACAACATACATATAATAAATAACAATCAAATTATTGAAGCTAGTTTCGTTGCAATATAATAGGGTGGGGTGAAGTTACAGGAATATAATGAGAAAACATCACGAACAAATTAAAATCGTAGTTTTTAATATCCATTTCTACTCAACATCAAATTTACAAGAACATAGCGAAAATGGATAATGAGGTAGAACATATCTAAGTTCTCTAAATGCCCACCTAGACTGCCTGTCTGTCTGTCTTTCTACATACATAAGAACACACACACATTCTAAAAGATTTGTCGTTCTATAAACGTAACATAAGTTTGGCTGCCAATAAATGTTGCATACAATTTGTGGCAAAAAGCAACAACCTGAACATGGCCACTAAACGAAAATCGAGAAAGCTGCTAGGCTACTGAAATGTTCGGGGGAAAAAATTAAAAAAAGATTTGCAACAGTTTAGAAATGAGCCGAAACTAAAGACGAAAAAATAAAATAAAACGGATTTTCAATATTTTATGGCATCCTGCAGTGGCGACAATGGTGCGCCAGACTTTCAATGATTGGACGTTCAGCTGTACGAGGAATGATGATGGTGTGTCTGTTCACTACTTAAGAGGTTGAGGTAGGCCAATGGAATAAATAGACAAAAGGCACAGTGGAATAGGAAAAACAAATGGATTTTTTATTTTTTAGGAATTTTTGTAGAAAAAGAAGTCCTTAGGTGGAATTTTTTCTATAGAAAAAGAAGTCCGCAGACAGACTGAGGAATTTTTTTCTATAGAAAAAGAAGTCCTCAGACAGACTGAGGAATTTTTTTCTATAGAAAAAGAAGTCCTCAGACAGACTGAGGAATTTTTTTCTATAGAAAAAGAAGTCCTCAGACAGACTGAGGAATTTTTTTCTATAGAAAAAGAAGTCCTCAGACAGACTGAGGAATTTTTTTCTATAGAAAAAGAAGTCCTCAGACTGACTGAGAAATTTTGTTCTATAGAAAAAGAAGTCCTCAGACAGACTGAGGAATTTTTTCTATACAAAACTACTCCTAAGACAGAAGTCCTCAGAATAACGGAGGAATTTTTTCTATAGGAAAAGAAGTCCTCAGACAGACTGAAGCAATTTTTTCTATAGAAAACGAAGTCCCTAGAAAGAATGAGGGATTTTTTCTATAGGAAAGATGTCCTCAAACGTACGGAGTAGTGTTTTGTATGAAAAAATTCTGGGAGTAATTGAGGATTTTTTTTCTATAGAAAAATAAGTCCTCAGTCGCACCGAGGAATTTTTTCCTATAGAAAAATATGTACTAGTCGGAGGATTTTTTTCTATAGAAAAAGAAGTCCTCTGTCAGACAGACGAATGTGTTTTTTCTATAGAAAAATATGTCCTCAGAAAAGTTTATAGAAAAATAGGGATTGAGAAATTTTGACTAAAGAAAAAGTAGACCTTAGAGGCACTGATGAATTATTTTGGTCTAGAAAAAATAGGGGGACTGATTTTTTCTATAGGAAAAATAGTCCTAAGAACGGCTGAGGGTTTTTTTATAAAGAAAAATAGTCCTCAGACAGACTGAAATTATAGAAATAGAAAAATAGTCCTCAATGGATTTTTTCTATAGAAAAATAGACCTCAAGACGAATTTTGTTCTATAGAAAAATCCTCAGTCCCTGTAAAGACTATTTTTCTATAGAAAAAAGAATTTCTCAGTGCATCCAAGGTCTTTAAGGTCTATTTATAATTTTTCTATAGAAAAATAGTTTTCCGACAGACAGAGGATTTTTTTCAGGTAAAACAATAGCTATAGAAGTCCTCAGGTGAATAGAGATTTTTTCGATAGAAAAAGAGGTCCTCGGACTGACTGAAGAATTTTAGCCATAGAAGAATAGTCCTCAGACGGACTAGAAAAAGTAGTTCTCAGGTGAATTGATGTTTTGTATTCTCTTTAATGAGTTTTCTTCCGTAGAAGAAAATTCCTCCGTTCAACTGAGTACATATCGATTTTCGTACACTGTTTTCCGCAATACCACTTACCCTAAGCAAAAATTCCTAAGCCTAACTGTATGATTATAGAGATTAACCATGAAGTGAGTGCAAGTTGTCCAGTACTTAGTGGATTAGGTGGCCGGTCAATGTTCCAAGATTGGCTGACCGTTGTCGATTGGCATAAGCGCTTAAGTAAAGTTCGTAGCACAATGGATTAGACTGACCATGATCTCATAGTGTCCATACTTCGGGCTCATAACAAACCTGGCATGGGTAAAACAAACAATGTACCACCACCATCACCACCGCCATGTGTTTGTTCGAAGTACAGCTTCATAATTCTTGTTACGAAAAGAAACAACAACAAACAGAAGAAGCACAAGAAAATACGGTAGCACTACACGTCTACACCCCAAAATTGTTGTTGCTGTTGTTGTTGATTCTGGTGTTTGGCTATTTGAGCAGATGAACAGCAAAGCGATTTGCTTTTCTGATACTGCCTAAGCCTCTGTGGCAAGAAATTCATGCCAACTGTTTGTTGTTGTCTTGATTGCTGTTGGCCATATATCGACGATGACTACGACGACTGCCAACGATATGTTGGCATTGGCCCCATGAAGTTGAAAGGCAAAAAAATCAACAACACGATACGAAGAAGATGTTGTCGAGGCTGCCAATGCCACATAGCGAAAAAAACGCCACTTGTTGTTGCCTTTATAGCATCTGCTGATGCTGCTGCCGTCGTTGTACATATTTATTTATGTTCGACCTTATTGTTGTATTGGCCAGGGGCGCGGGGCTCATCGCCGTTTATTCATAAACAATAGAAAGCCCTGTAAAGCAGCTTCTATGCTGGCTACTGGTATTTATCCTTTCGACTTTAGTTTATGCTTCGATTTTTCTTCCTTGTAGCTTCTTAGGAGGAGGAAGAAGAAAACCCGGGATGTGGCTAATGTTTATTTTTCCATTTGATTTGCTTAGTTGAATTGAAGTAATTTCCATAAGGGAGGTCGTCCCTCTTGAAAATTTCTCTTCAATTTTAAAGGCGTTTCCGTTTCGTTAATGTTTAAACAAATGCCGGCAGTTTTTAACCAATCTTTTAGTAAAGATTTACGGGTGAGGGGTCCCCGTTTGTTAGAGTTCGTTGCCAATGATGATGAATAGCTGCGATTTTGCTGCCAAAGCCAAATATAATAGCTGGCGCATAGGTGGGTGTGTTGCATAGCTTATTTATTTTTTGTGGTTGCGGCTGTTACTCGTTTTTTTGGCATTGATGGCCCGAAAGTTTTTTTTTTTAATTTTTTCTATTTTAAGAAGTATTTTTATAAACATGTTTGTTTATTTTGTTGGTCATTTTCCAAATATAACTATTACGAATAATACTTAAGGGTATTTAAACAAATTAAGAATTCAGATTTAATTTTGTTCATTTCGCAGAAAATCGAATTTACAATTTTACTGGAAGAAGTTCAGAGGAAAACACTTCAGAGGAAAATGAGGCTAAAAACTTTTAAATGAACTTGCCGCCCCCTGGAATGCCAAATGAAACCTCCGAACTACTGAAAATGAAGCTGGTCTTTTTTATACGGGATCAATGTCAAAACATGAAGCTATATCAAAATAGTTCTGCATAAATTGTCAGTGAGAAAATGAAAAAAATATTTTTGACCCTCCAAAAACCCAAAACATGGACCCTTCACCAATGGAGTATATAAGTTTTTAAAATTTGCTACCAACATTAACACTTCGCAAGCTTCCATATTCGTCTTGTATCCTTCAATACTTCTTGTCCTCCAATACAAACGTTGGTGTACAAATTTAAAAATATTGTGAGAATTTAGTGATGTGAAGAGCCTTAAGTTATTTGACCACATCAACAACGTTCGGTTTTAGAAATGGTCCGGAATTCCACTGAAAATACATATTGACAGATTAGACCCAGTTACACCTTGGTGGCTACGTCATCTAGGAAAGCAATCGCATCTGGGGCTCGCCGATCTCAAGAGTTTTCGTTGAGAAGCTTCGGCATTATTTTTCGAATGTTGGATGATTCTTCCTTTGTGTCAACGTTTTCCTATCAATGCAAATTTGTCATGTTTTCTTAAAAAACCTGAGAAATACTTTTTCTACACAAAAAATTCCTCAGGTCTTGAGGCCTACTTTTTCCATTGAAAAGATCCTGAGGACTACCGTTTTTCTATAAAAAAATCCTAAAGTTCTGGGAATTACTTTTTTCTATAGAAATCTTGAGCATTACTTGTTTCCATTGAAAAAAATCCCCAAGTCCGGATGAATCTTATTTTCAACGGGAAAAAAATCCTCGTGTCCAATGGACTACGTTTTTATACAGAAAAAATTTGCGCTGGTCCTGGAAGACAAAAACTTTTTTCTATGGAACAAATTCCTTAGGTACTGAGGACTACTTTTTTATTAAAAAGTGCTTCAGATGCTCAGGTTCTGGTGATTCTTCTTTCTATAGAAGACAATCCTCAGTGACTGAGGACTTCTCTATTTTTCTATAGAAAAAATGCCTCAGTTGCTGAGGATTACTTTTTTCTATCCAAAAAAATGACTCAGATGCTGATAATTACTTTTCTCTATAGAAAACAATCCTCAAGTGCTGAGGAGTATATGTTTACATAGAAAAAAATCCTCAGGTCCTGAGATGACTTTTTTATAGAAAAAAAAAATACTCAGGTCCTTTTTACAACCTTCACCACACTGTGGTACGGAGTATTATGTCTTTGTGTATATGTTTGTAACAGGTAAAAGGATATGAGATAGACCCATGGTTCCTTTTGTGAATATGCATAGAATCACTTTCTGAGTCGATTTATGCATATCCGTCCGTCTGTCCTTCCATCTGTTGATGTTAAATTGTAATCAAAGCGCATGTCCCATTTATAATCCTATTTCGATGAAATTTGGCACATATCACTTATTTGGCCCAAGGACGAATCCTATTGTAATTGGAGAGAATCGGTTAAGATTTAGATATACCTCCCACATATAGTTTCGTCCGATTTTACGTAAGAGGTGTACCAAACTCCCAATATTTCGTCCGATTTAGTCAAAATTTATCACATAGTATTGCATTAGGTCTGGATTGATATATGCCAAGTTTTGTTGGAATCGGTTCAGATTTAGGTATATTTCCCAC
Source organism: Musca vetustissima (assembly GCF_032173495.1). Lineage (NCBI taxonomy): Eukaryota > Metazoa > Arthropoda > Insecta > Diptera > Muscidae > Musca > Musca vetustissima. The sequence goes on along the minus strand of NW_026876928.1, from coordinate 134,355 downwards.
ATCTGGTTTTGTCCGATTTTGTGTAAATGTAGCACCATACTGCCAATATTGGTCCGATTGGGAAAAAATTTTGCACAGAATACTGAATTAGGTCCGGATTGATATATGCGAAGTTTGTTGGAATCGGTTCAGATTTACTTATATCTCCTACATATAGTTTCGTCCGATTTTATGTAAATGGAGCGCCATACTGCCAATATTAGTTCAATTAGAACCACATTTTTCACAGCGTACTGAATTAGGTCCAGTTTTATGAATGTGAAGTTTTGTTGGAATCGGTTCAGATTTAGATATAGCTCCCATTTATTGATTCATCCGATTTTATGTAAATGGCGCACAAAAGAGTCAAATTTACACCGATTGGTACAACATTCTGCGCAGCGTACTGAATTAGGTCCGAATTTATGAATGCGAAGTTTTGTTGGAATCGGTTCAGATTTAGATATAGCTGTCATACATATTTTCATCCGATTTCATCAAAATTATATACCAAGTAACTAAAGTTTGTCCGCTTAGGGGGAATTAGTGCACAACAACAAAATATAACCTATATTGGATTTTGTGTCGGGATAATTTTTGTATAGCGCACTGTGTTGCAGCATGCCACGGTTGCTCAAATACGTTCATTTATATATATATATATATATATATAGATCTTTTATATATTTTGCTCGATGATTGACATCAAATTTTTGATTTCGGATTGGTATGTATATGGGTTTTATAGAAAAAAATCCTCAGGTCTTGAGGACTACTTTTTTCTGTAGACAAAATGCCTCAGTTGCTGAGGACTACTTCTTTCCAAAAAGGACAAATTTGTTCTCAGTGACTGAGACAATATTTTGTATAAATAATCCTCAAGTCCTGAGAAATATTTTTTTACATAGAAAAAATTCCTTAGGTCCTGAGATTACTTTTGTATAGAAAAAAATACTGAGGTTCTTTTTTCTGCTGAAAAAATCCCCAAATCCTGAAGACTACTTTCCAAAGGATTACTTTATCTGGAGCAAAAAGTTCTCCATGTTCTGAGGATTTCAATATTTTTCTATAAAAAAAAGTTCTGTAACATTTTCATTGCCCTTATTTGGCATGGCGTTGACACATCAATATTCAAAATCATGGCGGTACATTTTTTGTGTTGGACTCGGTTTTGTTTTCCCAGCGGTATGCAATGTGTGGTAAATAAAGTCCTGTTTTCTTTTTTTGTTTTGGTATTTGTGTGGGTGTTGATATTTATTTTACTTTTCGGTTGGATATCAATATGTTAGCTGGTGTTATCATAACCACCAGCCGAAAAAAAACAACAACAACAATTGTAACCAAGGGATTTTGGGATGCCAATAAATGTTCTTGTGTTAATATTTGTATTTATTATTGTTTCAGTATCCATGTTTTTGGTTGGTGTTGTTGTTGGCTGCTTTTTTTTCAACATCATTGGTTTGATGACTTTATTACATTTAAAATTCATGAATTGGCCACAAGCTATTTACTTTTATGGGCATGAGTGTGTGTACATTTGCGTGTGTGTGTGAATATTTATTATTTCATCATCACCCATATCATAACCCATCAGCGATTTCATTCCATGTGAATGATGCGGATATATTCCACAATACAAACACATGTTTACACACACATACACACACCTGTTCTACGTCAAACATTTTGTTCATTCATATGTTTCATTTGATTCACTTATCCCATGAATTGATAGTTCAATGGTTCGGTTCCTTTTTTCTCTCCATTTTTTTTTTGTTTTTTATTTCATTTTCGGGTGTGTGTGTGTGGGGTTTGAATATCAAATTGGTGTTAATTTGGTGTTTCGGTAGTCAGCCAGTCAGTGAGAGGACCAATAGAAGAGGTGTTGCTGTTGGTTGAACTGAAATCCAGTCAGAAATTGTTGAAGTGGCAAAATTTATTTACTGAAGCAGACCACTCAATAAAACAAAGTCATCCATCTATCCACCACCACCACAAACAAACAAAAAAAACCGAGAGGAGAAAAAGAAGAAACGTTTCTGTCAATGCGATTTGTTCCGTAAATTTGTGTTGGTATGTGTTACATTCGTGGTTTTTCTGTTCTCGCTTTGGGTTTTGATTTACAATTCACATTTTGTGTGTTTTTCTTTCATTTTTTTGTTGCAAGTGTTTTCTTTGCAAAGCAAGCAAACAGAATCTTTGATTATGATTTTGCATAAAGGAAATGTGTTGAAAAAATATTTACATTTGACATAGTGGAGAAGGAAAGGAAAGAAGAAGCAGAAAAATGTAGGGGACCAGCCACAGGAACATATAAAAAATGAGTCCTGAGAAATTTGTTCTCTATTGATAGAAGTATCCCCCGGACCTGCCGATTTTTTTTTTTATAAAAAGATGTAGTCCTAAGAACAGGATTTTTTCAGTAGCAGGAACATTTTTCTACAGAAAAATAGTCCTCAGACAGACTGAGGAATTTTTTTCTCTAGAAAAATAGTCTTCAGACAGACTGTGGAATTTTTTTCTATAGAAAAAAAGTAGTCAGTAGTAACAGGAATTTTTTTGCTATAGAAAAATCTTCAGGTGATATTAGGAATTTTTTTCTATAGAAAAATAGTCCTCAGACAGACTGAGGAATTTTTTTCTATAGAAAAATAGTCCTCAGACAGACTGAGGAATTTTTTTCTATAGAAAAATAGTCCTCAGACAGACTGAGGAATTTTTTTCTATAGAAAAATAGTCCTCAGACAGACTGAGGAATTTTTTCTAAAGAAAAAGAAGTCCTCAGACAGACTGAGGAATTTTTTTCTATAGAAAAAGAAGTCCTCAGACAGACTGAGGAATTTTTTTCTATAGAAAAAGAAATCCTCAGACAGACTGAAGAATTTTTTTCTATAGGAAAATAGTCCTCGGACATCTTTTGATTTAAGGAATTTTTTTCATGGAAAAAGAAGGTGCAGACAGACTGTGTGCTAATTTTTTTCATATTTAAAAAAATATATAGTTTTGTCAGATTGAGGAATTTTTTTCTATAAAAAATATCCTCGGCACAGATTTGGCAGGAATTTTTTTCTATAGAAAAAGAAGTAGGAGAATTTTGTTTTCTAAAGAAAAATAAGTTTTCAGAGGATCTGAGGATTTTTTTTCTATAGAAAAAGAAGTCCTCAGACAGACTGAGTAATATTTTCTACTGAAAAATAATCCAGAGAAACTGAGTAATTTTATTTATAAAAAATAGTCCTTACGTGGTTTAAGGATCTTTTTTTCTATAGGTGTGATTAAAATGTTTTTTCATGGAAAAATATTACGAATTGTTTTTTATAAAAAAATTGACCTCACTTGAAGTGAGGATTTTTTTTCTATAGAAACCCTGCCTAACCCTAACATATGATGACAGTTTTATGTTGCAATTTTTCTCTCTCATACATTTTGCGTACGTTTTCTTTACGACAATTTACAAAATACTTAAATGTCAAAACTTTCATAATAATAACAAAATGTCCGAAAAGAAGAATGGCCAAAGTTTTCCAATGAACACCCTGATAATAACAAATTTTGCTAATTTTCTTCAAGTTGTTCCCAAATAGTTGAACGAAGCAACAGCGAACGAAGAGAAAAAATCTGGTCACAAAAGCATACAACAACTATGGTCAAATGGTCACACAGGACACACCCAATATGATGACCAAGGAGCTGTTATAGCTGGATAATTTGTACCGAAGTTAGGACCATCGTAACAAAAATGTTGCAATGGAAAGTTGTGCAGAAGAAAATAACAGCTTTACAAATTACGAGGCATGAAAGCTAAAATGGAAGAAGAGAAAAAAGCACACTGGCCATTTGCAGTTTCTATGAGCAGTTAAGAAGCATAAAAGTACTGATAAATTACCATTTTCTTTCTCCAAAAACCAACAAAGAAACCTAAAAAAAATAACCAAACTTTTTTATGGTCTTTAAATTACGTATATTACAACGAGAGGGAGGTATGCGAGTATATGCCAAGTTTTTCACAGCTTTTTTTCAAGATTTTATTTGCAAAATGCGAAAGCAGCATCATTATCAACTGAAAGTGAACTGTTAAAATTACACACATACATTAACAATGTGTACGTGAGTGAGTGTGTGTGTTGGTTTTTTTGGCAACAACATTATGGCCTAACAGCCAAACATCAATACTGATGCTGATTGTCTGGCTGCATGGCGGACTGACTGACTGACATTATGTTAGGCAACAGACACAAAAAGAGAAAAGAGCAGCAACATGACCCACCAGAGCCAAACCATCACATCAACATCATGCAGCCAGCCATCAAGCCACACCAAACAATAGCCATGGCCATAAACAAAACATTGTTCAACATGCGGCAGCAGCAGCTACAGCAATATCTATAGCCTCCATACAACACGACACTCAAACAAATGTTGCATCCGAAGCAACTTTCTCCTTTCACCAAAATCGGTCAGAAAATAAAACGCAAAAAAAAGACACGATTACTACGAACAACAACAAAAAATGAGAACCCAATGAATTACAACAAACATCAGACTATAACAGCAACAACAACAACAAAATGGAATGTATGTCGTCCATATTGTTTGCTGTTGCCGTTGCAATTTCAACCGAAAAAAAAACATTTTCAGCCAGCAAACATTAAAAACGAAATAAACATTTGTTTCGGCAAAAAGAAAAAAAAAACGATATTTAGGTCTCATTTTTATGTTGAACAACCGGAGCATGATGCCATTGCATTGCATTGCTGCACCACTCATTCATTCGCTGTGACCGAATTGTGGACGCCAACAGAAAAATTACAACCACATCGTCCAAATATGAGCATTGAATTCGATACAGCAAACCGACTGGACTCATGAATTTTAAATATTTTTTTTCGAGAACATTTAACTGGAAGTGTGTGTGTGTGTGTTCGCATTCGAAATTTTTGAGATGATGAAATATCAAACTACAAGGTCATCATTTGTTATATTTTTCTGGGGAAAATTCTCGGCTTCATATGGGGACAGGGTTTGAAGAGAAAAATATTTTTTCTTCAGGTACATCAGCATAGCTGAGGCCCATTTATATGTGCAGAAAAAAAATATATCAGTTTCAGAGAGAGAGAGAGACTAGATTACTTTCTAAAAAATACTACAGATGTACTTTAGGTACATCAGATTAACAGGACTGGATTTCGTATGGAAAAAATGCATCTTCATCGAGGCGAATTTTTTTTGAGACCACATTTTTCCCAATACATAAGAAGCCGTAGTTTTTTTGGTTATCTTAGTCCACTGAAGCCGTAAGTTCAATGAAGCTAGACTTTTTTCCATAAAAAAGATACCTCAGCTTCTCTGAGACTAAAAAACCTTAGCTCCAGTGAGACCAATTATTTTAAAACTAAAATATCTCAGCTTCGTTCGGGTTTCTTTTCTATAACATCGGATTTGAGGTATATTATAGAAATTGAGGTATATCATCTCAGAATCATTGATGTCTCATTATTTTTTCGAAATATATAATAGCTTCAGTGATAATGATTTCTGCCTCTTTGAGGAGTAGTGATGTTGAGATATTTTTCTAAAAATTATGTTTTTATAGAAATAAATCTGAAAAAATCTCATATGAGCAATGCTGGAATATTTTTCTATGGAAAAAAGTCAGGCCTCACTCAATCTAAAATTATATACCTCAGATTCGCTGATACTAGATTTTTTTTCTAAAATCAAAATATGTCAGCGACAAAACTATGATCAGATTTTTTCCCCATAGAAAATACAACTAAACTTCGTTGAGGTCAGATATTTTCCTAAAGAACATATACGTCAGCCTTATGGAGGTCAAGTTATGTATCTGTAGGGCTCATTGAGTCAAACTTTTTACTGAAAAAAAATTACAGAGACAAAGTTTTTTCAATAGAAAAAATACCTCAGCTTTACTGTGACCAGTTTTTTTTTCTGTAGATCAGATTTTTTCTGTTAAAATTATCTGCTTTTTTTTTCTCCACCGAGACCAATTTTTTCGATCAAATTTCAAGAAATAGTACCCCCATGTTCACTGAGTCCTATAATGAAATCTCAGCATAACTTATGTCCGATTTTTATACCCTTCACCACACTGTGGTACAGGGTATTATGTCTTCGTGCATATTTTTGTAACAGGCAAAAGAAAACGAGATAGACCCATAGTTCCTTTTGAGAATATGCATAGAATCACTTTTTGAGTCGATTTATGCATGTCCGTCCGTTCGTCCGTCCGTCTGTCCGTCTGTTGGTGTTAAATTGTAAACGAAGTACAGGTCGCATTTATAATCCGATTTGGATGAAATTTGGCACAGCTCATTTGGTTGGCCCAAGGACGAACCCTATTGAAACTAGGAAAAATCGGTCCAGATTTAGATATAGCTCCCATATACAGTTTCGTCCGATTTCATGTAAGTGGTGCACCAAAGTCCCCATATATATTTCGATTTGCACCAAATTTGGCATAACGTACTGAATTAAGACTAGAGTGATGTCTGCCAAGTTTCGAAAAAATCGGTCCAGAGTTAGATATAGCTCCCATATATAGTTTCGTCCGATTTCATGTAATTTAAATTTAGTCCAGAACCAATAGGCTGATGGGAACAAAACGTACTGAAATTAGTATAACCTAACCTGTGACAAGCTTCCATATATATTTTCGCCCGATTTTAAGTAAATTGGACATCAAATTCCTCATCTTAGTCAGATTGACATCAAATTCTGCATAACGTACAAAATTGAGTATAGAATTACGTAGTTGCGTTTTCTAGAAGTACAGGCATAGCCCAACGGATGACCTATTTATATTTGTTTGAAGTCGATTTACATACTTATGGATAGATCTAGGTAGATTCACATTTAGATAAATAGCACATATTTTATTTCATCCAATTTCATGTTAATAGTCCTGTTTAATATACCCATAATGGTGAAGGGTATCATATAGTCGGCCCCGTCAGACTTTACTACTTTCCTTAGTGGTTTTTATACAAAAAAATATGTCAATAGAAAAAATCTGGCCTCGCGTATGATTTTTTCTCTCAACATCTCAGTGACAAGAAAAAGTTCAGAAATTTCCCCAAAAAATATCCCAGCTTCCTTCTCGACATATTAAAAAAATTTAAACACCTTTACTGAGGCTATAGAAAAAATACCTTAATTTCAGTAGGACCATATTTCTATATCATGCAACACCTCCACAGGGGACGCCATAACGTATATATATTATTGATCATAATAAAATTTTATGTTGATGTCCGTCTGACCGGTTGTTGAAATCAGCATAGAGCTCGCAATACTCAAGATAGAATTTTGGAAACTTTACACATACATTGTTACTACTTCTAGGATGTACTTATTATGGGATATATCAACGTTTTGGTAGCGGGGAAATGGGACACATTTTTCAACCAAATTTGCTGTAATTTCATAGTTCTGATTCTTATTAGGTACAAAATCTCCCCAACAAAAATAATGAAAATTGTCCCATGTTTCAGAGTTGACTCCTAATAACAATATGTCCCAATATTCGATAGGGTTTTCAATCAAATCGGCTCCAATTTGATCGATATAGTCCCACATTTTGTTATAGCCCTCATATAAGGGCACTCTACATTTTTAAGGTTTTCAGGAATGATTTTCAGTTGTGATTTATGGGTCTTATGCAATTTTTCTATCCTGGGTGTTTGTATTTTAATATTTCGCTTCTTTGGCAGCAATTTCCCATTTTAGATATTTGAAATGTACACCTAATGGAGGATGGTAAAAATAATTCGTTCCGTCCGAACTTAATTTCAGTTTTTTTGTTTTTTATCAGCAATAAACCGTGTGGACCTTCGATACAAAAAAAATCAATTGATTTTTGAGGTGTATTAATTTTCTAACTTGCAGGTCAATACCCCAACGGAAATTGCTTTTTTAGAAAAAAAAAATCATTTTAATGTACTCAGATTATTGCTCTAGTTTTATTTATTTCTTTATTTATTTTTTTTTTAATTTTCCATTCACCCAAGTAATGCCACCATTGTTGCCATTAATTACGACCACATTGCAACGCCATGACTATATAGATTTGAGTTAACCCATATTTGGTAGAAGCTCTAATTTTTTTGCAGTTCAAATGGAGTTTAATAAGCACCCATTCGTCGTTAGTCGTTGCCATAGAAGATAGTTTTTCTTTCAACTAATTAAATAGTTTTAAGTTGTTAGGCGATAAACTAAATATGGACTCTGTTCGTTCGAGAGAGGCTTAAGACAAAACTGCATTCCAAATAAATGTTTAATTAATCATCGATATCCGATAAAGAGGCTGTGAGTGTTGGTGGTGGTGCTGCTATCGGAACACGGCACAGTACAACACAGCTCATAGCATTTTCTTGGCAATTAACTGAAAAATAGATACAAAAAACGACGATCGATCGTCCTACATATCAATCTCAGGTGAATATACCATGTTTTTGTCGCTGGCACAACAAGAGAACAGGGGCGTAGCTGGTTTATTTTCACGGGATTCTAAGCAGTTTTTTATGGTATACAGTCGTATGTAGATATGGAGGTTATGATTGTTGAAATGTCTATCTCCTCTGTTTCTTGTATAAACTACGCCACTGCATCCGCCTTTGTGTCTATGGCCATTAATCAACAGCAATTTGTCAATAAATCATTACAATTTAATAATTATTTAGAATCTGGTTAATGAATTTTCACAGTCGGTGCAAACAATGAAATCACAGCGAAATCACAACAAATGCCATAAATGACCGACTGTTGTCTGTCTTGTCATCGTTGTTGACGTCGCCACCCCACATTGTTGTTTTGTTGCTGTTGTCATTTCTGTGTATAAGAGATAATAAATTAAATAAGATTACAATGGAATTAATTCATTAGGTAGTAATTATTATTAATCACAATTTATTTAATCAGAGCTGATAAGAAAACATGATTAAAGATATGAGAGATACGGGTGGGCATCTATCATCTGAGTGATTCATGTAACCTCCAAAAAATATAAAAAAAACAATTTAACGACGTTTCTACTGGTTTCTATACATATATATATATAAACATTTTCATTGAAGAATAAAATAAAATAAAAATTTTTGAGATGATGAAATATCAAACTACAAGGTCATCATTTGTTATATTTTTCTGGGGAAAATTCTCGGCTTCATATGGGGACAGGGTTTGAAGAGAAAAATATCTACTTTAGATTTTCCCATAGAAAAACATTCTTCAGGTACATCAGCATAACTGAGGCTCATTTATATGTGCAGAAAAAAATATATCAGTTTCAGAGAGAGAGAGAGAGAGACTAGATTACTTTCTAAAAAATACCACAGATTTACTTTAGGTACATCAGATTAACAGGACTGGATTTCGTATGGAAAAAATTTCATCTTCATCGAGGCGAATTTTTTCGAGACCACATTTTTCCCAATATATAAAAAAACCGTAGTTTTGGTTTGGTCAGCTCCGTTCCACCGAAACCTTAAGTTCATTGAGGCTAGACTTTTTTCCATAAAAAGATACACAAAGCTTCACTGACACTTAACAACCTTAGCCCCAGTGAGACCAATTATTTTAAAACTAAAATAGCTCAGCTTCGTTTGTGTTTCTTTTCTATAGCATCGGATTTGAGGTATATTATAGAAATTGAGGTATATCATCTCAGAATCATTGATGTCTCATTATTTTTTCGAAATATATAATAGCTTCAGTGATAATGATTTCTGCCTCTTTGAGGAGTAGTGATGTTGAGATATTTTTCTAAAAATTATGTTTTTATAGAAATAAATCTGAAAAAATCTCATATGAGCAATGCTGGAATATTTTTCTATGGAAAAAAGTCAGGCCTCACTCAATCTAAAATTATATACCTCAGATTCGCTGATACTAGATTTTTTTTCTAAAATCAAAATATGTCAGCGACAAAACTATGATCAGATTTTTTCCCCATAGAAAATACAACTAAACTTCGTTGAGGTCAGATATTTTCCTAAAGAACATATACGTCAGCCTTATGGAGGTCAAGTTATGTATCTGTAGGGCTCATTGAGTTCAAACTTTTTACTGAAAAAAAATTACAGAGACAAAGTTTTTTCAATAGAAAAAATACCTCAGCTTTACTGTGACCAGTTTTTTTTTCTGTAGATCAGATTTTTTCTGTTAAAATTATCTGCTTTTTTTTTCTCCACCGAGACCAATTTTTTCGATCAAATTTCAAGAAATAGTACCCCCATGTTCACTGAGTCCTATAATGAAATCTCAGCATAACTTATGTCCGATTTTTATACCCTTCACCACACTGTGGTACAGGGTATTATGTCTTCGTGCATATTTTTGTAACAGGCAAAAGAAAACGAGATAGACCCATAGTTCCTTTTGAGAATATGCATAGAATCACTTTTTGAGTCGATTTATGCATGTCCGTCCGTTCGTCCGTCCGTCTGTCCGTCTGTTGGTGTTAAATTGTAAACGAAGTACAGGTCGCATTTATAATCCGATTTGGATGAAATTTGGCACAGCTCATTTGGTTGGCCCAAGGACGAACCCTATTGAAACTAGGAAAAATCGGTCCAGATTTAGATATAGCTCCCATATACAGTTTCGTCCGATTTCATGTAAGTGGTGCACCAAAGTCCCCATATATATTTCGATTTGCACCAAATTTGGCATAACGTACTGAATTAAGACTAGAGTGATGTCTGCCAAGTTTCGAAAAAATCGGTCCAGAGTTAGATATAGCTCCCATATATAGTTTCGTCCGATTTCATGTAATTTAAATTTAGTCCAGAACCAATAGGCTGATGGGAACAAAACGTACTGAAATTAGTATAACCTAACCTGTGACAAGCTTCCATATATATTTTCGCCCGATTTTAAGTAAATTGGACATCAAATTCCTCATCTTAGTCAGATTGACATCAAATTCTGCATAACGTACAAAATTGAGTATAGAATTACGTAGTTGCGTTTTCTAGAAGTACAGGCATAGCCCAACGGATGACCTATTTATATTTGTTTGAAGTCGATTTACATACTTATGGATAGATCTAGGTAGATTCACATTTAGATAAATAGCACATATTTTATTTCATCCAATTTCATGTTAATAGTCCTGTTTAATATACCCATAATGGTGAAGGGTATCATATAGTCGGCCCCGTCAGACTTTACTACTTTCCTTAGTGGTTTTTATACAAAAAAATATGTCAATAGAAAAAATCTGGCCTCGCGTATGATTTTTTCTCTCAACATCTCAGTGACAAGAAAAAGTTCAGAAATTTCCCCAAAAAATATCCCAGCTTCCTTCTCGACATATTAAAAAAATTTAAACACCTTTACTGAGGCTATAGAAAAAATACCTTAATTTCAGTAGGACCATATTTCTATATCATGCAACACCTCCACAGGGGACGCCATAACGTATATATATTATTGATCATAATAAAATTTTATGTTGATGTCCGTCTGACCGGTTGTTGAAATCAGCATAGAGCTCGCAATACTCAAGATAGAATTTTGGAAACTTTACACATACATTGTTACTACTTCTAGGATGTACTTATTATGGGATATATCAACGTTTTGGTAGCGGGGAAATGGGACACATTTTTCAACCAAATTTGCTGTAATTTCATAGTTCTGATTCTTATTAGGTACAAAATCTCCCCAACAAAAATAATGAAAATTGTCCCATGTTTCAGAGTTGACTCCTAATAACAATATGTCCCAATATTCGATAGGGTTTTCAATCAAATCGGCTCCAATTTGATCGATATAGTCCCACATTTTGTTATAGCCCTCATATAAGGGCACTCTACATTTTTAAGGTTTTCAGGAATGATTTTCAGTTGTGATTTATGGGTCTTATGCAATTTTTCTATCCTGGGTGTTTGTATTTTAATATTTCGCTTCTTTGGCAGCAATTTCCCATTTTAGATATTTGAAATGTACACCTAATGGAGGATGGTAAAAATAATTCGTTCCGTCCGAACTTAATTTCAGTTTTTTTGTTTTTTATCAGCAATAAACCGTGTGGACCTTCGATACAAAAAAAATCAATTGATTTTTGAGGTGTATTAATTTTCTAACTTGCAGGTCAATACCCCAACGGAAATTGCTTTTTTAGAAAAAAAAATCATTTTAATGTACTCAGATTATTGCTCTAGTTTTATTTATTTCTTTATTTATTTTTTTTTTAATTTTCCATTCACCCAAGTAATGCCACCATTGTTGCCATTAATTACGACCACATTGCAACGCCATGACTATATAGATTTGAGTTAACCCATATTTGGTAGAAGCTCTAATTTTTTTGCAGTTCAAATGGAGTTTAATAAGCACCCATTCGTCGTTAGTCGTTGCCATAGAAGATAGTTTTTTCTTTCAACTAATTAAATAGTTTTAAGTTGTTAGGCGATAAGCTAAATATGGACTATGTTCGTTCGAGAGAGGCTTAAGACAAAACGGCATTCCAAATAAATGTTTAATTAATCACCGATATCCGATAAAGAGGCTGTGAGTGTTGGTGGTGGTGGTGCTATCGGAACACAGCACTGTACAACACAGCGCATAGCATTTTCTTGGCAATTAACAGAAAATAGATACAAAAAAAAAAACTACGATCGATCGTCCTACATATCAATCTCAGGTGAATATACCATGTTTTTGTCGCTGTCACAACAAGAGAACAGGGGCGTAGCTGGTTTATTTTTCACGGGATTCTAAGCAGTTTTTTATGAAATACAGATTATATTGTAGATATGGAGGTTATGATTATTGAAATGTCTATCTCCTTTTTCTGTCTAAACTACGCCACTGCATCCGCCTTTGTGTCTATGGCCATTAATCAACAGCAATTTGTCAATAAATCATTACAATTTAATAATTATTTAGAATCTGGTTAATGAATTGTCACAGTCGGTGCAAACAATGAAATCACAGCGAAATCACAACAAATACCATAAATGACCGACTGTTGTCTGTCTTGTCATCGTTGTTGACGTCGCCACCCCACATTGTTGTTTGATTGTTGTTGTCATTTCTGTGTATAAGAGATAATAAATTAAATAAGATTACAATGGAATTAATTCATTGGGTATTAATTATTATTAATCACAATTTATTTAATCAGAGCTGATAAGAAAACATGATTAAAGATATGAGAGATACGGGTGGGCATCTGTCATCTGAGTGATTCATGTAACCTCCAAAAAATATTAAAAAAAACAATTTAACGACGTTTCTACTGGTTTCTATATATATATATAAACATTTTCATTGAAGAATAAAATAAATAAATATCTACGAAGAGAACAGTAATCTTTCGAAACATTATCCTAAAATTCACGCCTTGGTGTTTTATAAAAATCCTTGAAATATTTATAAAAATATACGCTTAGAAAATGAAAAATGTAATTTGAAAAATGAAAAACGTTCTTAAAAAGTACATGTCTATAGGCATAGCACATAGAGAGCTCTTCTCAAAAATATCCTAAAAAGGTTTTTAAAAAACATTTTTCAATAAAATAATATTTGCCTAGGAATCAATTAGTTTGTGAAGAAATATTTGGTTAGGGAAAATAAATCCACTATTTTTGTATGAACTATAGGGCATTATTTAACATGCTTCGGATTGTCCGATTTGGGCCAAATATGCACCGCTTTTTGTATGATTTGTTGCCATTCTTAAAAGTAACTTCATAATGCCTCTCTCATAGAAGTCGTGCTCTCTATTTGCAAAAAAACTCTACTAGTCGATTTTCACAATCCTCCCTATATACCAATTTTTTATCATTAAAGAAATTTTGCAATGCAAGAAAAATATGATAATCGCTTGATGCCAAGTCCGGACTGTATGACGGATGCATTAAAACTATCCAACCAAACTCCCGAAGTTTCTGGCGAGTCACTGTGGATGTGTGTGACCTAGAGTTGTCCTGGTGGAACACGACACCTCTCCTATTGGACAATTCTGGCCTTTTCTGGTCAATTGCTATTTTCAAACGGTCCAGTTAATGACAGTAGAGATCAGAATTTAGCGTTTGGTCATATGGAAGCAACTCATAATGAATAATCCCCTTCCAGTCCCACCAAATGAATAGCAGAACCTTCCTGGCCGTTTATCCGATCGTTTTCGCACAGGGTTATCGTATGTGTCCCACTTCTTATCTCCAGTCACCATCCGTCTGCTAATTGGTGCGGCACCCAAACATCGAGCTTCTTTTTGAATCCAGCTTTGCGTAAATGGTTTAAAACAGTTTTATAGTCGATTTTTAGTTCCTGGGCAATGTTACGACTGCTAACAAGGAGAAGTTTCAAAATATCTAAAATCGAAAGATCTAGAATGAAGAGAAATAGAAATACAGACACGCTCAGGCTTGAAAATACCGAGTCATTTTGTAATGCTAAAATATAGTCACTTGCACTTGGTAGGAATATTTACCATATAATGAGAATTCAAATCACAACCTCTTTATTTGAACAACGTGCCCAAAACCCGCAAAATACTAAAAAATTGTGGATCCCATTAAAATTTGACGGATATTCATAATTTTTGGAATAAAGATTTGCTATATAATGACAATCCAAAATCCTAAATTATGAACAATTTGATTGAAACACCAATACTATAAAGTACCAAAAATTCAGGGTGCCGTTGTATATGGGGTTGTAGCAAAACTTGGTCCGATAGTGATAATTTTTGATGGAAAGATTTGCCACCAAATGAGAAGACAAAAATAAAAAATCCGCAAAATACCTAAAAATGGAGGGTACCTTTAAAGGGGACTATCCCAAAAACGGACCAATATTAATAATTTTTGGTATAGAGATATTTTCGACCCATTGATAATCCAAAATATAATATTACAGCTAATTTGGTTGAAAAACGTGCCCAATTACCAACATTTTTATGAGAGCTACCCCCAAAATGTGGTCCAATAACTATGGGAAAATGTTTGATGGGGACATTTGCTAACCCAAACCAGTAAGGAAAGTAGTAAAGTCGGACGGGGCCGACTATATGATACCCTTCACCACTTTGGCTATATTCAACTGATGAATCCCAACAGACGTCGCATTTTTAAAGGACTAGTAAAATGAAATTGGATCCATAAACATGTCATTCTGCAACCGATACTAAATTTATTTGGTCAGATATAGAAACTATATCTAAATCTCAACCGATTTCCACGAAACTTAACACACGTCGTTCTAGACCTAATTCAGTACACTATACCAAATTTCGTGCAAATCGAAAGATATTTAGGGACTTTGGTACACCATTTACATTAAATCGGACGAAAATATATATGGGAGCTATATCTAAATCTGACCCGATTTTCAGGAAACTTGACATACATCAGACCTTATTCATGACGCTATACCAAATTTCGTGCAAATCGAAAGATATATAGGGACTTTGGTACACAATTTACATTAAATCGGACGAAAATATATATGGGAGCTATATCTAAATCTGAACCGATTTTTCCCAATTTCAATAGGGTTCGTCCTTGGGCCAAATTTCATCCAATTCGGATCATAAATGCGACCTGTACTTTGTTTACAATTTAACATGGACAGACAGACGGACATGCATAAATCGACTCAGAAAGTGATTCTATGCATATTGTCAAAAGGAACCATGGGTCTATCTCGATTCCTTTTTCCTGTTACAAACATGTCCACAAGGACATAATACCATGTGGTGAAGGGTATAAAAACCAAATTACAGCCAATTTGGATGATAAGATGTGTGACTGAAAGTCTTAAAATACCGAGTACAGTGGTATAGCCCCCCACATGTGGGTAGGAAGATTTTTCAACCAATGAGAACCTGAAATATATAATTACAGCCCATTCGGATGAAAACTGTGTCGCAAAATTTGTTATTGATGGTTCCATTATATGAGAACTATACCAAAAGTGGAATGATATATCCCATTTTTCAATACCAACCATCCTAGGAATAGTAGAATGTATTTGTAAAATTTCATATCACTTTTTTAAATATTGGGAGCTTTATTGTGATTTCAATATACGTAGAGATGGAAAAACTGACATTACTAAATCAACATCGATTTTTTTCTGATCAGGAATATTCACACTTTATGGGGTCTCCGTTGAATTATTCAAGGTCTTGCAGAAGGAATGATAAATTCAATATACACTATATAAAAATAATCAATACATAGAGTTCCGATTTACATTGACCTATGTCACACATTTTCTACAAAATTGTTTTTCAGCCTCCAATAACTCAGAATGTCAAATTGTATCCCTAAAAATGTGGCTAAAATTTAAAAAATAAGAAAATTCTGCCGTACCGATATATGGGGGCTATACCAAGGTGTTGCAAACGGAATGATAAATTTAATAAATACTCCAACTCATAGAGGGAGGATACAAAAATCCTAGTTCACTAGTAGTCCATAAAAATAAAAAAATCCACGTTTAGTCCTGATAGTCGATGAAAAATATTCCCGAAAAACACCCCTAGTTCACTGGTAGTGCTTCACGAAATATAATGGGGCTTTGATATTCCATATGAAATAAGTGTCTCAAAATCCATTTGTATTCCAAATTGAACAACTAATATAAGCTCCTTTTACTTCCGAGCGATGTAAAACTTAACTCTTAACTAAAGACTTAAATTTCCATGAAATGCCACCCGCAAAATGAGAGTAGCTTGAATTCTTAATTGTAAAAGAAATTTCATAAATACATAATTAGTAAGTGATGTGTGTGTGTGTTTGTGCGTGTAAAGTAAAAGGTTGAATGCCATGGTACTTAACATGATAACTGTGAAAATTTGTCGCCTTTCTTCCTTTCCCTCCATAAAATGTAAAACAAAAAGAACTCCGTCTATCATTCTATAGGTGACAATTTAAGAAGTAGCAAAAAAAGTTACTGGTGTTGATGTTGACAACGTCAACAATGACGTTAAGTATCTTAAGTTGCGTTTTTGTGTGAGTCCTCTGTTTTTCTCCACCATTTTTCAGTTATGCTACTGATGTACAGAAAATGTGCTGTAGATGCTGGCAAAAAATGTCCTCACACATCTATCGTTTTAATGCATGTTTCTTCTCTAAGTTATGTGAAACCATTAAATTCATAAAATTCTGTTAAGTGGGTGGAGAAGTTCTGTGCACTTTATTTAGTTGTTCTCCGTTTTTTTTTCCTTTCAACCCATGTCCTTTTGATTTCCTTCTTCCCATTATAATTTATGTGTATGTGTACATTATGTCGATTATAATGCAATGTTGTTTAGTTAGACCACATGATGGGGGAGCGACAGTCGTTGGTCCAGTAAATTATAACAGAAAATTATTACCGTAAAATTAAACATTCCATTTTCTTTAGTTGCGTTCCTTTTACAAATTTTCTTAAATCCCTAAAACGACGCATCAACTATACTGTCATGTATATACACATAGATCGCAGATATACTTCATAAATAAAGACGACCACGCATGCGAAAGGCCATACTTAATTTAAAGACTCACTTAAACTCGATTTTCTCTATAGAAAAATATGCATTTGGGACCAGAAACTCATTGCTCCGAGTATTTAAAAAATCAACGCCGTCATGACGTTCTTTACAAAATATTTTCAAAAATGGACACATCTAAAAATGTTATTAACTCGTGAACACTTTGAGTGTATGAGTCACAAATAAAAAGGGGGTTTCGGCGACGAACGAACTTCAACGATAATGATTCCTTATAGAAGCACTTTAGCCATTTAGAAGTTATGATCAAAACAGTATGACATTGTGGCCGATGGGAATATTGTAACCCACTACAATATTCCTCATATTTTTATTGAATAGTACTAGGTTTTGAAATATCTTTTGTATTATAGTTTTTTTTCTGAAATTGAAGATAGAACTGCGATTTATCAAATGGTGTTTAGATGTGGACGCCCCAGTATCATTTTAGAAGTTATGGTCAATACAATATCACATTGTGGCCAAACGGAATATTGTAGGGCTGTTCCTCCTATTTTTTTTAATTTAATGGTACTAGGATATGAAAAATCTTTTGCATATTAGTTCTTTATGAAATTGCGATATATCTAAAAGTGTTTATCCGGTGGACGCCCATGTATGTTTTAAGAAGTTGATTTCAACACAATATGACATTGTCGCCGAAGCGAATATCGTATGGTTCTTTACTCAGATTTTTTAAATTTAATAGTACTAGGACCTAAAAGAACTTTTGCATATTGTTTTTTTTTTTATAAAATTAAATTGAATATTTCGTCCGGTGGACGAAAATATGACAATTTTACCAAAGGGTATATTGTTGGGGGTTTTCCAGCATAGATGATTCCTGCTGTAGCCTGTCCTGGGTGATGGCGCTGCCATCTATTGTTGCCTAGAAACAATACCTACTTGTATTTGCAATGGTTGGTGTCCTTGCGCTAGCCCTCTGGGTGGCGCTCAGTGTATGTTTCCTCATATTCCTTTCCTCCTTCGCTGGTTTTACATTATATAATATAGTTTTTTTAGCGCATATAGAATCTATATATAATTATACAAAAAAAAAAAAAAATAACATTAGGTTGGGGAAAAAGAAATCCATTATGAAAATGTCGATAAAATCGGAGAAATGATCGAAGTTGAACGGCATCTTAGTAATCGTAACATCGCCCATAAAACGACCATAAAACTGTTTTAAACCATTTACACGATGTTTGGGTGTCACACCAATTAACAGAAGTAAATAGGATGGATCAAATTTCTATCTGCGAAGCCTTGGCCAAACGGAATGAGATAGACTAGGGACACGTAGTAAAGCGCAAAAGTCGACTTTTAGACTTTTCGACTTTTGTCTGTGACCAAAAAGTCGATTTTTAGACATTTCGACTTTTGCCTTTGACTAAAAAATCGACTTTTCGATCTTTCGATTTTGTCAAACCTGTTCAAAATCGATTTTCGACTTTTACCAACTTAAACAAAATCGATTAAATTTAATTTTTTATAAGAGTTGTTGACAACAGATGAAAAAAAGTTCTGGAATGTGTAATTTTTGACAATTTCCGCTTTGTGATAGAAAACCAAGAATTTATGAAGAAAATCGAAAGTCGACTTTGCGATTTTCTTAAAGGTCAAAAGTCGACTTCGACTTTTAGACTTTTCAATACAAAAAGTCGATTAATCGATTAGTCGAAAGTCGATTTACTTATCCCTAAGATAGGTTTATTTCTTAAACGGATGGTGACTGGAGATGAGAAATAGATCACATACGATAACCTTTTGCGAAAACGATCGTGGTCAAAGAGCGGTGAATCATTTCAAACGGTGGCCAAACCAGGATTAACGGCCAGGAAGGTTCTGCTATGCATTTTTGTGGAAATGGATTATTTATGATGAGTTGCTTCCATATGGCCAAACGTTAAATTCTGATCTCTACTGTCAATAATTGGATCGTTTGAAGATAGCAATTGACCAGAAACGGCCAGAATTGACTAAAAGGAGAGGTTTTGTGTTCCACTAGGACAACGCTAGGCCACACACATCTATAGTGACTCGCTAGAAACTTCGGGACCTTGTTTGGGAAGTTTTAATGCATCCGCCATATAGTCTGGACTTGGCACCAAGCGATTATCATCTCTTTCTTGCATTGCAAAATTTCTTTAATGATAAACATTTGGTATCTAGGGAGGATTGTGAAAATCGACTACTAGAGTTTTTTTTGCAAATAGAGAGCAGGACTTCTATGAGAGAGACATTATGAAGTTACGGTGCATATTTGGCCCCAATCGGGCATTCCGAAGCATGTTAAATAAAGTCCTATAGTTCATATAAAAATGATGGATTTCTTTTTCGCCAACCCAAAAAAAAAATATTTTTCCAGAAATCTAATGGAAAATGTTTTGCAAATTTCCCATGGAAAGGCGCTCAAGATGTCACTAAACTGATGATGTTGCCTAAAAATATGTAACACATTTTGTATACAAGTTATACGAGGATCGACGTGCAAAGTTATTAGTCAGCAGTACTCCTATATATGTTTTACATTAAAATTATTTCCTCAATAGTTTTTTTTTATCATGTAAAAAACTTTTCGTGGACTTCTATATACGATTCCTGGAAAATGTATATAATTTTTGAGGAACCTAATGTTAATAAACACATATTACAGCAAAAAAAGATTTAAAAAATTCCTCATGGTTAGGCTTTCACAGATGTTGATCAGCTGATAATGTTGCCTAAAAATATGCAACACATTTTGTATACAAGTTTTACGAGGATTGACGTGCAAAGATATTATTTAGCAGATAATGTTATCTACAAATATGCCACAAATTTTGAATACAGCTCATATTTACCACCATTGAAATTAACTCAGTCACTTTTCGCCTAAAATTATGCCTCACATTGGGAAAAGTTATTAATTAATTAAATATAATAACACAATATTAAAAATGAACATTTTTCATTATTTCATATATGGAAAACAACTATTATATTTAATGGACCTCTTCATAATAATATGCATTTCCACTCCGAACAAAAAATACCCTATCTTTAATCATCAACCAAATGTTACAAAACACACACACATACACAACCATATAAAGCAGAAACACTTTTACAAGTGTAACAGTGAATAACCCCAAAAGTGAACATGAGTTTGTTTAAGTTTCTTTACATTTTTTGTGTGTATAGAATATATAGTGAATTGTGTGGGGGTAGGGCGGTAGGGGTAAAAGGTATGAACCTCAAGTGGGCTGGGGGTTCTACGAATAAATGAGAGTGCATCTATAACAACTGGATGCCAGGTTAGGGTTTTGGTTTTACCTGGATGTTTTGGCTGGTGGATGGCAGGTCGGCTGGCTGGCTGCCGACCTGGCACAAGTGTCTTTGCTTAACACACAAAATGTGAGCAAAGACAAAAACAACAACAACAAATCCGACAAAGTTTCAGGTTACAAGTGTTTTTAACATAAATTTTGTATACAGATACATACGCCGAATGCGAAAAAATACCATAGGTGTGTGAGTATGTGTAATATACGCAATACATAACACACTCCACACCTATGTTTGTATGTGTGTGTGTACTTGTATTTTGTTGGATAGTTGAATAAAAAAAACAAGAAACAAAATTCCAACTCTCCTGGCTTTTGATGTATGAATGTGTGCGGCGGGTGAGCTGGGTTTGTGGCAAGTAGATGCTAAATTGTTGTTGTTGCTACATAAAAAGCAACTGTAGTTGTTGCTGATGTTGTTATGTACTACTCTGATGTTGCAAATTCGGTGCGAACAACATCAACACACAACATATTCTCGCTATACAGAGAAACAGAAGTTATTTTCAAAAACTGAAGTGAATAAAAAATAAAAAAAAACAAAGCAGCTGGTCATGGTAGCGTTCGTTTGGGAGTGTGAAGTACCTACACATATGTGCTTGTGGCACGTGCACTTAACACTTTTTTTTTGGTACACTTGTCGTGTTGGTTATATCTCGGAAATGTATGTCTGTCTCTATGTCGGCTATGAAGGTACGTGCGTGCTGTTTTTTTTTTGTTCTTCTTTTACTGACGTCATGTGTAAAAGTGATTTTTAGCAAAGCGATAGCGTTTGAACGCTTTTTGTTCTTCAGGTTGGTTGATGTCGGTGGTGGTGGGAATTTGGTGGATGCTGCCGTTGGCAGGGTATTTCTTCTGTTTTTTGTGCATATACAAAGGCGATAGTCATGTCTTTGATCTTAAGCGGCTTGAGTCTTTAGCCCTTATGAAATATTGAGACTTTATATGAAATCAATTGAGATATAAAAGTTAAAGGGGATTTTTGATATTGGAAAACCGCAAGGATGCCCTACGTAGGGGTCATTAAGACTGGTGATGGAAAGTGAGATTTATCACAAGTGTATATCACATTTAAAGGAAAATAATTTCCAGAAAGAAGCAAAATTAAGACTGTTCGATCTAGGAGTATTTAATATGTGAGATTTGTATGCATACGCCTACATCATACACTATAATAATTTTAACAGCGAAATTAAAAAGAAGAATACACACAATCATGGGTCTAGAAAATAATTTTTCGTTCATCAGTAGATTACTTGACTTGTGCTTTGCACCACCACTCTAGAAGAACAATATTAAAACTCAAACTCACATGGACGAAAAATGCCTAAACATATGCACCATACATTTTATTTTTAACTGGGATATTATTTCAAATAAAAATTATTTATGTACCATTAAAAAATGAACTTCATGCTAAGAACACGAATATGTCATCTAAGAGAGTAAAATACAATATCGACAAAGGCGCCTGAAAGTTTGCATCAAACATAATAATTTTTCATTACCTTTAAAGACATATACCTTTTAATATTAAAATTGCTCAAGCTTGAAGATATGTTGAAAAAGATAATAAATTTTATATTAAAATAACTGAACAGATATAATTAATTATAATATTAAAGCACAGACAAATGCGCCTAAAACTATGCATCATGCAATCGATATATCCTGATTCAGGATTATAAGGAACCCAATCAAACATTCTCTAAATTGGATGAAAAGTAAATTCTTCAAATGTGCGAACTGATAGACCAACTCAGATCCTTTAACAGTTTGAATGAATAAATGTGGTAAAATACACACTTGTGTTAAAAGCCAAAGATGTGGAATTTAGTATTGTGAACGATTATTTGTATTTGTATGCGGATCGCTATCATGTATTGGATTAATATAATAATTTAAGTATTGAAAAGAATGCTATATCCTAAAATTGTGTTGGTTGAGAAACTGATGTATACTACGCCAAGGAACTAGTTCAGATGAACGATTCAGTTGAAAGAGTAAGTGAACTAGTTCAATCAAAGAGGTTCTTTCCAGTCCATTTGTTATTTATCAGCTGACCTTACTATTACATCTTTCTTTCCAAATTTAATGAAAAGAAAAATTTATAGGTTTTTTATGCATTAAAGAATTTTTTATGGAAAAATTATTGCAATGTTTATTTTATTCACATTCATATATCCTACTTTCACGAACCAGATAAGCATGATCGTTTTGTGTGCGATTCAAAATCGTCGTTCTCTAATGCCTGTCTGTATGAGGTGAACTATTGAACTAAAAAACGAAATAGTTCGTCCATGTTTGGACCATATTTTTATACTTACGACTTTTATAGTGTAAAAAACTTCTAAGCAAAAAATGTTTAACATGCCTTGATATAAATCCCATATAATTGCCGTTCAATTAAGTGACTGTATCAGACTCTCAAGAAATAAATACTGACCAAAAATATTACACATTTGTATATATTATCTATAATCAGGTCAGAACATATGCGCATTTCGAGATTTGCAAAGAATAAGAGACCTCATGGAGGTCTCGTTTCAATAAATATTGGAGGTGTTTTTCCAGATCCAAATAATATCTTCTAAAAATTTATTTCTGAAGAGCTCATATGTACAAAATACCAATGGACCCCATTCCAGGACCTTCTGAATATATTTATCTCTATTAGCCTTTCAATTTTTCTCCAATCCGAGGTAAAATATCCTGTATATAGAAAGCTTTTTAAAAGTTTTTTCTCCTGTTACTCTTGATTGCATACGCCTCTAAAAACATTGCCATCTTACTCTATTAGTCAGGGTGTTAGTTTTCTATAATTATATTTATTCAAGCTAATTTGATGATTGGTCTGCTGTAGCCTGTCCTAGTTGATGGGGCTGCCATCTATGATTGCCTAGCAATAACGCCTCCTAGAATTTTGTAGGGTTCGGTCGTTGCTAATTTAGTGTTGCCATTTTCTTCTGCGTGGCGCTATCTCATATCATTAATATGTTTAGAATATCAGTGTTTACAAATCTTCAAAAACACTTTGAAATAATTTACCTCATTTGACCCATGACTCATCGGTTAGTTTGGCGCACCATCAAATGCACAACACCAACCCACCAAAAGTTCTCAAAGAATAAAAGTGGAAAATTTTCAATAAAGATTGTCTTGTCGTTCGAATTTAGGTACGTTTAAGCTTCTAAACGCATTTTACAACATAAGTGGCTGTAATTTGGTGAATTGTACGATGACTAATATATGTATATCCGGTCAAATAATGGAAATAGGAATATTTATGCAATATGCATCAGGATTATTTAACTTTTCCATAAGCTCAAACCATTTGTTGAAACATTCTTTCCACTTCTATGTAAAAAACCTTCAACACGTGGTATTTAATCCTTCAACAGCATCTTCTGGCGATGAAAATAGTAAGCAGCGTTTTTTTCTTAGTGTGTGGGAATACCAGGAAGTCATTGAGTGTCAAATCGGGGGGATAAATAGTGGTTTACCTTTCCGCATTGAACGTACTGCGTTGCTCGCCAAATGACTAGTTCTGCCATAGAAACAACATTCCATGGATGTGGATCTTGGAAGACAATCCATATACATGAAATAATGCTCCAACTCATACAGTAGATTCAAACATTTGTTCACGATTCGTCACCAATATTATAAACGTATACTGATCCACAAACACAGGGCAACCCCTCAATTTCACGTTTTGGTCGGTCAAAAGGCTCTGGTTTGAACCGATATATAAGAGCTTCCATTGTCATAGTGCCCAATGATTCGCCTTGTCGTCTCGTTTTATATTTTTTAGAAGATTTCAAGCAATCAAGTTGTGATTAACCACTCAGCATATACTTCCAATGTTACTCTAGCGGTACATACGTCACATAAATAAATGATTCGTTACCTGTGTATATAGAAATATCCAAAAGTGTCTCTACCTCATGATGATTTTGTATTTTTTAAGTTCGGACTAGGCCTTAATGTTCTGTGGTACAACTACAGGTTTTGTACGACCTTCTGAGCGGTTCTCGATCCCGATTACGTTAATTGACGTGCTTGGTCGCCATGCAATTAGTTATGTTCATCGATGCACTCTTGTCGTGATTATTCGCGTCGAAATTTATGAAAAATTATCTCACAAAAAAGGTTAACGAATTATTTCCAATTTTTAGAAATTTGATTTTTCAACACACTGCTAACAACACAACACTTGTCCGTACGTCAAATCGTACTAAGTACGTTTTATGGCAAAAATTCTCAACAGTTCAGTTATCAAAACAACACATGGTCGTACGTCAAAACGTACTAAGGGCGTTAATAATAAAAAAAACTTTATAATGGAAATGTTAGATGTATGTTAGCCAGAAATATACATATTATTGTCTCTCAAAATTAACTAAAATTGCGAAATATTTGTAATAATACTAAACTAGGCAGAGAAAATTTAATACATAAACCCAAAAATTTAATAAATACTTTATTTTCATTATTTATTATTCCAAGGCACTTAAGTGAAATACAGCAAAATGCAATTTAGCCAAGTATATTTTCCATAAAATTACCTTTAATTTTCTCCTAAAGATTAATATGGAAAACTAAATAGTAATGCAAAATATTCATATAAACCACATCGAATCTCGACTACACCCTTTTATAGGATACGGGCTGTCATAAAATCCCAAAAAATAAAATGGAAAACCGAAAAGCGTGCGAAATTTTACGCTTCTCCCAGTGAAATACATTATCCGCTCTATTGTGTATTCCAAACAAATTTAAAGTGTTTTGCAAAGCGTGATGAGTGATGGTGGTGTGCGTGAGCGCAAGTGTCCTTTTGTTATTAACAATGAATGGAGAAATGCCAGTGACAGTCACCAAGCAACTACTACTACAACTGTCAACCAAAGGACTGAAAAGAAAAAACTCAAAAACTGGAACATAGTAAATAGCATGGCATAAAGTTAAGACTGCAAAAAAAAGAACGAAAATATGCTGAAAATTTGAGCTTATTTTATGGAAAACAAGAGAGATGGAAGAGATGAGGATAGAGTAGGAGGTTGTGCCTAAAGAGGCAGAAAACTGTCAAATTGTGAAAAACCAAAAAAAGTTGCAGCCAAACCATCAACCTAAAAACAAAATCTAGTAACGTTGTCTATGGCGATTTCTTCTTTTCAAGCCACCTTCTAGTCTTCTATGTGGGTATGAGAGTGTGTGTTTGTGCGTATTTGCAATTTGGCATCTCAATGGCTTGCAGCTTAAAATGCCTGTCACTGTCGTTACATTAGAAATGTATGCCAAAAAATGCATCATTCTGTCGTACGTACGTTCGTTCCGTCGGTCGTCGCTTGTTTGTCTACCCACCTATTTTTTGGGTCCGCCTATTTGATTTTTGCCTTTCCTTTGCATTTTGCCTCAACAAATATATTCACCGAGAAATTGCAAAGTAGTCTCATTTTATGCAATCTTTGTTTTCCACGGGGTTTTTTTACTTTCCTTTCTTTGTTTTTTTGTTTGCATTGTTGTATACTTTTTCCAGCTACTTTTTTCTTTCCTTTCTTTTCTTCTTCATCGTCAACGTTGTTGTTGTAAGTTTTACAAGAGGAAGTGCTTTTGTTTATTTTTCTGCATTTAGCAGCTATAACAATGGATGTGAAACGAACAAAACATAAAATACGAAAAAGAAACGAAACAACAACTCAGCAGTAATTAAAGAACAATAGAAAAAGTCTGGCTTTTGGGGAAGTTAATAAAAGGTAGAGTGGTGACGGAGGAGTGATGGAATTTTCAAAAATGGAAAAATTAAATAAAATTTTCTTAGTGTCTTTATACGCCATGTTCAAAAGTCAGATAATCGAAAATTATAGGAAGCCAATGAGAGGGTTCAATATAAATCTTTTTATGTAAAACCAAATATTCTCCATAGGGAAAATATTTGTTCTTCTCCAGTGACTTCTCTTGGGAGCAGAGCAGGCTTTCACAAAGCATCGCCATCTTATTCAATGAGCCTTTGTGTAATTTTGTTAATAATCGTTTTTTGTTTGTTTCAGCTATGAAGATGATTGGTCTGCAGTAGACTGTCCTAGGTGCAAGTCTATCATCTATTGTTGTTGTTGAAGTCGAGGTTGATTATTAGAAAGCCTGAGGGTGTTGGATGTACTAAACCTGGAGAAAAATTTAAGTCTCCTTTTAAAAATATTTTTCTTCTCCAGTTACATCTCATGGGATCACAATCGTACGAGATTATTCCTTGTATTAATTTCGTTAATCATTGTTTTATTTGGTTTAATTCCAGTTATATAGATGGAACAGGTTGGCTGTAGCCTGTCTTAGGTATCTTACGCCATCTATCGTTGCCTAGAAACATCGCTTCTTTGATTTTATAAGGATAACAACCACCTTGCTTGTTTAGTGTTGCAATTTTACTCAGGGTGGCGCTATCCCCCTGCCATTGCTATTTGGTGTTGCTGTCGAGGTTGATTATTATATCAGAGAGATTTGGATGTATAATTTCAGCTGGAGATAAATATAAATCTCCTTTTAAAAATATTCGAAAACCACTTTGAAAGAATTTTTCCTCTTCCGCTGGTATACCGAACCCAAATCAAAGGGTATGAAAAATCAAAGAAAGAGGAAACATTTTGATGTAAAATCAAATACTCCTTTATAGGGAAAATATTTTTTCATCTCCTGTTACTCCCATTGGGAGCATAGGCCTTCCACAAAGCAACACGATCTAGCTTGATTAGTTCTGGTGTAATTTCATTAATAATTGTTTTTTATTTCAGCTAAGAAGATAATTGATCTGTAGTAGCCTTAGGAGTCTTACGCCATCTATCTTTGCTTAGAAACACCGTTTCCTTGAATCTTGTGCCGTGGTTGGAATCCTTGCTTGTTTAGTGTTGCCATATTCCACAGGGTGGCACAATCTACTGTCATTCCCATTTTGTTTAAACCTCATGTGGTGATGTCTAGTTTGATTATTAGAATGTCAGGGAGATTTGGGTGTTGGGATTTAAAATATTCGAAAACCAATTTGAAATAATTTTCCCTCCTTCTCTGGAATTCAAACCTTGAACCCATCGGTTTATAGTCTGACAAATTACTCATTGCAATACCCCTCATCCGTAAGGATAATATAACCATAGAAGTGGTATTTTTGGACAAAATCTAGTTCAAATATTTAAAATCCCAAGAAATAAGTGTTGTATGGCGCAGTCTGACATTTCCATTGGGAATTTTGACATTTTTAGTATAAAATTAATCAGTACGGATTGGCGTTCCACCATGTGGTGGGTAAAAAAATAGTGGATTTTTGTGGCATTACTTTTTACATCTTTCCATGTGGATTATCATAACCAGAGGGCATCTATAAACTTATATCTTTGTATGTCGATGAAACTTCATCATATATTACTGTATAAAATTGGTTAATGAATTTAGATGTGATCTATGATCGCTCACAGGGAAATGTCGTCAAAAAAACGTATATAATGTCTCAGAACATTGGTTCCGTGCGTTACCTGATAATGTAAGATCATGTAACACAAATGAAGATAGGATACCCTTGTATCTTTCTTTCTTCAGTATAAATTTGATGTTGCATGAAAACTTGGTTGTAAACAATATTTATTGATTCATCTAAGAAGATGATTGATCTGCAGTAGCCACCTATCGTTGTCTAGAAACATCGCTTCCTTGAATCCCATTTTCCACCATTTCCCCTTTTTGCACTAGGTGGCGCTATATACTGCCATTCCTATTTCGTGTTAACCTCATGAGTTGATGTCGAGGGTCATATAGCATTCTTGGACCTATAATCCCCCAGCATAACTTCGATGTTGCATGAAAATTTGGCCGTAAAAAAGGTTTGATTGATCCCGCCCAGTTTAGAAATCGTTAAAAAGGCTTGAGTCGATCTGTGCAAAGAAAAACGAAAGACGTTTTTAAAAATACCACAAGTGACGAAACATGGAACACTTCGACTGGAGGACTGCATCACAGGCAAAACTGATAATGTATCCGTTTAAGCGTCGTAGGAGATTGAATTCTAAGTGTTAGAGGAGAGTAGTTCTTGCCCATGTGTACTTTTAGGTGATCATTAAAAATCACGTTCAATGTATGTACTTTGAATGCACGTTTAGTTTTATGTATTAATATTAAGATTTAAAGTTAAAACGACCATATGAATAAAGTGAGTTCACCTCGAAGTTTCTCTTAGTTTCATCCGTCACACTTTGTGATAAGGCTCGAACCAGAGAATTTTAAACCCGCTAAAATATGAAATTGATAAGTAATTCACCGCATAGCCCTGACTTGGCATCCAATGATTTCTTTGTCTTCCCGCTCTTCAGGAAAGAAAATACGTAGTCAACGATTTTCATCACCAAAAGATCCGCAAATGCTTTCAAAACCCATGATTTAGAGTTGCTTCATTCGGAGTCCACAATTTATATGGATACACTTTTTATGAAATCAGATCGAATATGGCTAACCTATGTAGATATATTTCTAAGGCCTTGAATCGTCGTTGGTCTGTTGGCGTAAACTTTATGTTTCACGTGGCCCCAAAGGAAGAAATTGCATAGTGTTAAATCACAAGACCCGCCGTGTTGTTGAAAGTATAAATTGTTCATGTCAATACCATCTAACTTCGTTTATAGAAAATCGCTAAGCATAAAAGAAGTAAGGTCCAATCACCAAGCCGGGCCACAAAAATCACATTTTTTACCATATTGGGTCAGAATTGTTTTTGAATTTATAAATGATTATTTTATTTTCAAAATGTCCAATCAGGATATTCGTTTATTCAATTTCAGATATGTCTGTCAGATGTCTGAAGGAATTCTGAACAATTTTTGCTAACTAAGAAATGAAGAACATTGCTTTCAGTCTTATCGAAATCTGATGAATTTACAAATTGATTTTTTTTTTTAATTTATGTGGTCTGAGTTATTTTCATCTTTAGTGGGAATTTATATCGAGTGTCTCCGAATAGTTTTGAAATAAGTCTAATCGAAATGTGATGAAATTCTGAAGTAAGCATCACAGCCTCGCCTATATTATAGTTCCAACAAATTCGTATATGGCGATTTCTGGTCAAATATTAAAATGTTATGTTTATGTTTGTCAATAGTTTAAAGTTGTCACAATTTTGAATATTATTCAGATTGGTCCGAACAAATTCGAAAGAAAATTTTAATTATGCAATTTCGGTATCTGTTTTACACAGTATTTTACAAATGTGACATAATGTATGCTCATTTGGCAGCCGGTTGAAACTCTTCGAAAATTTGAAATCGATAATGGGTGGGGTCCCTTGGCCAATGAAATTTATTCCATGTACATACCAGACAAAGATGACATAATATTTCAACCGATTTTTGAATTTTCCACGCTTTTTATTCCAGAGACAGTGTTTTGAACTGCTTAAGGTTCCGAAATGGACCAACATGTATATTACTTTGAATTATTTTATCTATCAGGGCCGATTTTTCTTTTTTCCCTCCAATGGATATTTATTTGGACGGCCTCAAACGTTACCCTCTAACAGAGGGCCTTCGACATTGATCGTCGTCAATCTTGTCATGGAAGACTTTCCCAAGCCTACCATAAGAATAGTTGCGACATCACACTTCAATGTCTTGGTTCAAAGCCGAAAAAGTGCCTTTTTTAGGATTTTTTGCACCGCTTATTAGCCCTATGTGCCCGAGTTTTTTAACGTCTATCAAAACTCTAAAAGTAGATTTTTGTTTTTGGAAATATTTTGTTTAATGACTATCACACATTAAGTGTGGATTTTTAAGAATATTTTTTGAATGATTATTAGTCTTCAATATTTTAGAAATTACAGTTCAAAGGACCTAACCCTGGAGGCATTCAGAATATTTTTTATTGAAGAAATATCTAGCATCTATGCGTTATATTTTGGGAAACATATCAAAAGTACAATTTTCAGCCATAACTTTTTATGTCGGAATCCAAAATTTAGTCAAAATTCACTACTATGTCCTAAATATTTTATTTATCTTCCATCCAAACTATATTTTAATTTAAACATATCTTTGCTCAAAACGTGTACTATTTTCTTTTTATCAGTCGTGACGTAATTACGTTACGTTAAATATATATCACGTAATAAAATTACAAAATAATTTGTGCACAAAGAAAAAATTAACCTCATGTAATACAACATCAAACTAAAAAATAAATTATGTGGTGCAAAAAAAACTGGATTAACCACCACAGTAGATTAAAGCGTTTTTATATCTGATGCAGAACAGCTGAGAAAAAACATTCCACTTTAGCTGCTAAATAACAGCACAGTTTCCTTTGTTTGACACAAAACGCTATAGGCCAGCAGACAAGTTATCGTGGCTCAAATGAAAGCATCAATTATAGGTTTTATGCTCAGCATGAATATGGCAAAAAATAATAATGCAATGTGTGTGTGTGTGAGAATTTATAAACAGAGGCGTAGAAGACCATGATTATGGGGGAAGGAGTAATACAAAAAAAAAAAAATTATCATTGGCCTTTAAGGATAGGTTTCGATTTTTGCGTAATAAAAATCGTAGTTTATTCTCAGCAATAACTTCTATAAAATGTTCACCTGCCACGCCACTGGGTGTATTTTTTATGAGATATAATTCTCATAATTTCTGTGTAATATTTTATTTAGTCACATTGTACTGTACAATATGACTGCCGTCAATGCCAAAAAATCGATGATTATCCTATCAAGTTCATCAATGGGAATTACACACATACACAGGTGATCTTCAGGGAGGGAAATAATTTATCTTTATAACTTCCCTATTAAAAAAGAAAATTATAAAGACCCTCAAAATTTAAATACTGATTCGGGAAAGTGTGCCATATGTGTGAAGCCTCACACTGCTGTCATCTTTATTTATTGCTGCGCACAAATCTTCCAGGGTGAAAAAGAAATACCACACCGCCAAGAAGAAGAGATTAAAATGACAGACCACAAATGACACACTCATCTCATAATTAACGTGGTTTTTGAAATGAAAACTCAACGAATGCAATCGGATTCCGCCATACATAAACCAATTAACCACAAATGAGAGCAGCGCATTAACTGGAAACAGTAGAAATACAGACAAAATTTAAAACATAAAATAAATACTGCAAAAAATATAAAGTTTATAAAAATTAATGATAAAAATTATTATTATGAATTGGCAAAAAGGAAAGGTGAAATATGTTGTTTCTTTATTTGGATCTGATAAGGCAGGCCAAAGCATAACAAGGAAGAAACACATTTTGACGATATAATACGACGGCAACCTGTCATATGCCATGGGCAGATTCTTCATTACCTCTGTTAAAGGTATATTCACAGCCGGCTTTTGTTTCAATGAAAGATAGAGATGAGCTTAGGAATGGTATGTGAGCGAGGGTAAACTGTATAAACTCAGA
The DNA here is from genome assembly GCF_032173495.1 of Musca vetustissima. NCBI lineage: Eukaryota > Metazoa > Arthropoda > Insecta > Diptera > Muscidae > Musca > Musca vetustissima. The sequence continues at coordinate 102,093 of NW_026876928.1, read as the reverse complement.
GAAAAAATATTGAACGGCAAGAAATTCACATTTTTATTGAGGATTTCAGGAACTCAATTCAACTAATATTATTCATAAAAAATATTGATATAATAATTGATTGATTAATTGATGTTATAGAAATAAACTAAATTAAGATCTTAATTTTTTTTCTCTGAAAAAAAAAAATCGATCGTCAGTATAGCTCTTGATTTTTCCAATCATCAGAATTCTAAACCTGTATTTTTAGAAATATTTTTTAATAACATCATCGATTTTTTAAAATAGTTTTTAAAGCCCTGTTCGACCTCTAAACTTAGATTTCGATGTATATTTTCTGAATATTTGCTATAAGTGGATTTTTATGATTTTTAAGGATTATCTGAGCTTAAAGCATATATTTTTAATGAATATCTTTAGAAGGGCTATAAGAAATTAGACTGTTGATTTTTTAAGAATCCTTTTGAAAGGCTACCAGACATGAAGTCGGATATTATTTAAAAAATAATAGTTCAAAAATTATTAGAACCATATGCGCAGCATTTTTACGAACATATTTTTAACAGAAAATCGAATCTTTATGCTAGAATTTTTAAGAATAGTTTTTGATCTCTAAACTTGGTTTTTGGAGAATATATTTTTTAAGGATTATCAGAGCTGTAAACGGGGATTTTTGAAGAACTAAAAGACCTCTATGCTCGGATATTTTTACATTTTTTTTTAATATACACGTTCAGATTTATTAAAAATATATATTCAGGGACTGTCAGATCTCTGGATATGGTTAAATGTCTTTTAGGGTTTATTAGACTTCTAAACACGGCTGTCTTAACAAAATATAATTTCATGGACTATCAATCTTCAATGCCACGATTTTTTAAGAAGAGCTTTCAGAATTATAAACATTGCGCAATTTTTTTAAATTTCGAGAACAGTATTTCCGACGACTGGCATCTTTATGAATGAAATTTGTAAAAATATATCCAAAAAACATTTGGAATCTGAGACATAATATTTTAAAAATATTGTTTTAAGGACTGTCGTAGTCCTCAATCCGAATTTTATCGCGGATTTTTAAGGAAGATATGTTCAAGAACTATCAGCCCTCCATGCTTGAATTTTGTAGGAATATATATTGAAGGACTACCGGACCTCTAAGCGTTTTTAAAGGTCTATCGTAACATTTAACTTCTAAACGAGGATATCTAATGAATATATTTTCGAGGAATGTCAGGCCTGCATGCCTTGATTTTTTGGAATATTCTTTAAAAGACTACTAGGCACCTGATGGTGGATTTTAAGAATATTTTTCAAGGATTATCAGATCCTGAAAGTTAAGGACTATTGGAAACCACTAAACGAGGATTTTTTAAAAATTAATTTTCAACGACTATTACACCTCTAAAAATATATTTCAAGACTTTGTTAAATATTTTTCAAGAACTATCAGACCAGTAAGCGTAGATTTTTATGAATATTACTACCAGATTCCTTGTCGTCGATATTTTTTTACAAATATATATGAATTTCAGGTTCCTTAAAGTGTTTCTTAAATTGTTCCCTAGGACTATCGGAGCTTAATTTGTTATGAATATTTTTCAATGACTGTCTGTCGATTTTGAGGATTATTTTTAGGGGACCATCTTCAGTGGATCCGAGGTGATATTGTTTTTCTAAAAACTTTGGTACAATTGATCTGGCAGAACATTTTATACCATCTACCATGGCATGTGTCTTTTGAATCCCTTTAAACGGTCAGGACCTTTTTATGGGGACAATGCCATTGTACATTGCCCGTAGGTTATTTATGCTCTGCGAAAATTATACACACTCAGGATGGAAAATTGGGCTAAGAACATTAACGTACATAAAATTATGCGGACTTTTTTCAGAAGAAGTTTTTTTCTGACAATTTTCCATGTCGGTTGGAAATACGGTTAACATCTTCAAAAGACCAGGTATGGCATTTGACCGCTTTATGAGGAATATGTCAAATTTTTAAAGCCCTTCAGTTGTAAAAATGCATTTAAAGACATTTTATCTAAAGGCCTTTTTCGCAATGGAATCCTTTTATCGACGATTGAAGCCTTCGAAAACTTTTTATCTCCAATAGAGTCCTTTAAAGATCTGTTAACGACGATTGAAGCCTTTAAAGGTCTATTATCGCCGATAGAAGCATTTAAAGATCTTTAATCGACGATAGCAGTTTTAAAGGACGATAGAAGTTTTCCCTTCAGTTGGAAATACGTCGAAGGTCTTAAACATCTTCAAAATTGTAACAGCGGGACCATTACAAAGGGATTATGTCAAAAAGTACATATATCGAACATTTCATTGCAAAGAAGTTTTTCTTTCTTCATGGACTCGAAAGCCCGTCGGAAAATGCGGCTAAAGTCTTAAAAAATACTGAAAATGTACCGGGACTTTTAAATGTGGGCAATTAAAACCATACACAATTTTCAGCGAATATTTTTATTACTCTCCCCGAATCCGAAATGACAAATTACAGTCAGTTACGTTCGAAAAGGCAATATTTAGCTGCCGAAATACCGAAAATGAGGAGGGTCTGTTATGTGGTAAATTTGTCAAAACATGGACTTATATTAAGGGGACCCCCCCATTCTCGGGGTCAAAATTTTTGTTGATATAATTCGAATCTACACTGATTCAAGAATAACTCTACAAAATGTCAAGTGAAAATCTCAAGAACTCTTGAAGATATAGCCGATTTATTGTGTCAGCATCAAGTGACGGCTGAAGGGATTCTCAGACTTTAAACGCGTTTTTCTCTAAACATTTTTTTGCGAATGGCGGGCACGATAACTCAAAAACTAATAATCCAATCGGTTCCAAATTTTGCAACGTTTCTCTGGGAGTGTATAGCTCTCGTATGAACTAGGATAAAGTCAATCGGTGAAGATCTTCCTTATTTTTTAACTTGGTTTTTGGTAAAAAATCGGCGATTTTTCAAAAATAATTTTTCAAAGGTCCACCATTTTGTTCATTTTAGAGCGAAGTCAATAATCCTAGTTCATACGAGAGCCAGACACGTACTCTTTCTAACACCGTTGGAATTTTCGGATTCCGATGTTCCAGTGAGGAGTTATCATGCCCGCCATGAAAAATAAGGACTTTTCTTTAATTACAAAAAACAACAAAAAAAAAACAATAACAAAAATGTTTTGTAAATTTTTTTTCTTCTCTTTTAAATCTTCAATTATATATGTGCAAAGTTACAAACCTTAACAAGCGTTGGTATTGATTTACCAGCCCATTGAAAATCTTGAAAAATTAAAACCGTGAATGGGGGGAGGTTCCCTTAAATTGTTTTCTCCATATATTTGTGTATATACTTCAATACCTTGAATATCAAATTACAACAACCATAACGTGGATCGGTATACCCCATTTGAAATACCAAATGTCTGTGCAAAAGCATTATTTTTAAGTTCGATTTCTATTGTGATTTTAGTAGGCAGATGGACATCGCTAATCCGATAAATATTTCGAGATGTTGCAAACGGGAAAAGAAAGATCTTGATTCTTTCTAAACACAAAAACTACACATTGAAACTAAAGACGGGACTTTTTGTTTTCTCTAGATATTCCTTCAGTCCCCTTAATATTCCCCTATTTTCGCATATCTTTCTGTCAGATGTTCTCTGATTGTAATACCCCTATGATAACCACTGAACCGAACATTTCGGTTCGAGTGTAACGCCGGCGACGACAAGTTAACCTGTTAAGAACCATAATTATGCAAATGATTTCCCATCTTTGGGGTTATGTTTATTTTTTACCCGGGCAAAAATGTTATGTTGATGTAGAATATGTTCGGTCGGTCGGTCCACAACGTTTAGCCTTCAGAATGGTTGAGTGTTTTTGTTAAGATATGGAAAAATTCAATTAAAGATTACCTTGCCACCATGTCGTCGTCGTCGTAGTCGTTGTTCGTCTTGTGTTCTGATGTTGTGGGAAAGACAGACACCGAGTATTGGCTGGCTGGCATTGTTTGTTTTTGTATTTTGTTTCTTCCAAAACAACAATAAGGTAAATGAAGAAGAAGACCATGATGATGATTATCATCATCAGCGACGACAACAACAACAACAACAGTTGTTCCATGGCATTAAGGAAGGAAGATTCACTGTTTGTGGAACAGCTGAAGTTGATATGTTCTTCTCTTCCGTTTGGCTTTTGTGGTTGATACTCCACACCAACCAACCAACCAAACAGCCATAGCAGCCGCCCAGCCTTTGGCTAAATGGCATGCGTCATAAGGCAAATTGTTGCCGTTTTGCGGCCAATACAATATGGCTTGAATTCAAACCAAGCAAATAGCAGACAATTGTTTCGTTTCTGGCTTATTATAATCATCAACATCCTCGTCGTCGTCGAGGTAGTGGATATTGTTGCCGTTGTCAGAAACCGCAAATAAAGAAATATTTCCAACAGTTTCCACCAGGAATTGGTACGGCCGTTTTGTTGGCGGGATGGTTCGCTGGCTGGCTGGTTGCATTTGTTTTCAATATTGTTGTCTTGGTCTTGACCTGTTGTGGCCGTTTGCTATTCTCTTTTGTTTTTATCTCAAAACGTCACGGTCAGCTTAACACATTTGGTGTGTGGCTGTGAATGGATGGTCCGATGGTTGTCGGATCGGTCTACACAAACAACAGCTGGATTTAAGGTTGCCTTGCCGTTGGACCAAAGCCACAACAGGTAAGCAAGTGAAAAAGCTCACAACGACACCAATAAAAGAAGACGTTTTACTTCCTGGGCTAATAAGAGAGTAGAAGAAGAATTGCCGAACAAAACAGTAGTCCGAAGTAGAGTCGGTCGGTAGCAGCGAGCGCACTATCAAAAGGAAAAAAGGGCGTTCTTTGGCTGTTTATAGAGATAAAATATTTTCCTTAACTACAGGTGAGTTGTTGGGTTGTCAGAGGAAGATGAAAAAAAAACAACAACAATGACGACAACGAAGAAGAGTCCGAAATAAGGCAGCCACTCAATTGACAGTAACATTCGGTCAATGGGTTTCCCCCCAGTGTGTGCTTAATAAGTGTCATGTTGTGGTTGTATTGTTGCACCTGTTGTTTGGATGTTTGTATTTTTTTGTGTTGACCTTTTTGTTGTTGGTGGTGTTGTTGGGACACGATATGCATCAAACGCAGCTAAATGTTTTGTTTCGCCAACAGCTATCAGCGAAATAAACTCATTCACAGGTAGTGGCGAAATTAAGGAAACATGGAAGATACATAAAGTGATGTGTTAATGAATTAATTGATCGCCTGAAAGACGAAACAACAGGGAGAACATCCTGTGGGAGCTTTTTTTAATGGAAATTGATATTTGATAAATATTTTTTGTTTGCATTTTATATTTCAAAATTCTTATAAAATATCTTTGATAAGTTTTATATAACTTTTATATAAATTCAATGGATAGAAGTCATTTCCGGACTTCAGCGGAGTTAAATCATTTTGTAATTATTTTATGTCAGAAATACATTTCATATATTTTGTATAAACAAAGTAACTTATAGAGCAATGCGATGAAGATGGTCTGGTGTGAAAATTCTTTATATCAATGAAATCCCTTGGAGAGTATAGTAAGAATCCAGAAGGAAGAAAAACGTATATGGGCAATATTGCCAATTTTTTAATATTCCATTTTCAAAAAATCACCTTTTTTGTTTTTGTGGCACATCAATGATTTTTGGTACACATATAGAGAAAAATGTTCTGACTCCGAAACCGTTCGCGATCAAATTTTTGGTTGATGCGCGCAAAAGTTATCGAGGTTTTAATTTTGGGCATAAGAAAAAAAACTTAAAATTACGCCGTTTATTATATTGACCAAAACCATTGATATATATCTTGCTTCGTAAAATAAGAATATGAATATATTAAAATAATCGCGAAAAAGTTGAACATCTTCGCGAAATATGAGAAAAATAATAAAAATATAAGAGATTACATCAATATTTTCATTACATTAATGACATACACACACCTAAAAATTAATTTAAACATATCTACATAATCTAAACATCGTGATGAATCAAATGATATCAAAATCACACAAGTCCGTGTAGCGGTTTGTAAATCACAGCGACAACAAAACAAGATATTGAGGAAAAATATTTGTTTTTGGTTTGAAGAAATAAAGTCATTATATTTATTTTTTAATTTTATACAAGAAATTTCAGAAAAAATGTTGGGGTTATTCTTCTATTTTACCCGAATTTCGCTGAAAAATTGTCATATATGAAAATAATCACTTCATGGGTATAAGTATACACCTTGCGGATAGTACCAAGACCCTTCCGATAAATCTTGGGGTTCTGTAAGTAGAAATAAATACATCGATCTATAAAAAATACATCGATCTATACCATTTCAATGTGGTGCATTAAGAACCATGGATGTGCCAGCAAAATCTATTTTTGAGATAAATTGCGTACATCTCTCTTTTGGCTGAAGTTTTTAAAGTTCTCTTTTCGAAAAAGATCAAAATCCGTATGAGGTGATTTATTGAAGCGGAAATGATCAACAGAAAACGCAAATAAATCCGCGATATTTTCAAAAACATTTTTTGCCAAATTTCGTGTTTTCGGAAGGCCAGTTCCCGCCGTTCTAGTAGATGGATTTTCACGAGGAAGATTTTATATCATCCGAAACGTAAAAAACCTTATTGATCGCGGGTACCCATATCATTCAGTTGACAGATATAAAAATTTGGCCCGAAAAATAGGTTTTGTAGAAATTTGATCGCACAAAATTCTCAACTTCGGATGAGTGTTACTCTGTAGCTGTGCATACTACATACACAAAATACATATCAAATTACGCAGATTCGCGACTACAATAACCTTATAAAATTCCTGTTTGAGTATTAATGCTAGAAGTAAAATTTAAAAAAAAAACAAAACAAAAAAAAAATCGAGCTTAAAAATGTCAGCATCAGTTAAAGGTAGATGCAGTTAAAATTTTGAAAAATTATACATAAGGGACGTAGTCCCCATTTTGTTGGCTTCTAGTTTTACTTTGACACGAAGACCGTGAAATGAGTGGCTTAATCACAAATCGATAGAGAACATAAAAAACTGGTTCGCCTCAACCTGTTTTTACACATTTTTTTACATTAAGGGAACCCCCCCATTCTCGATTTTTTATTTTTAAGATTTTAAATGAGCTGGCAAATGAATACCAATGCATGTTAAGGTTTGTAACTTTGCACATATATATTTGAAGATTTAAAAAGGAAGAAAAATAATTTACAAAAAATTTTTGTTGTTGTTTTTTTGTGATCAAAGAAGTGTCCTTATTTTTGATGGCGGGCATGATAACTCCTCACTGGAACATCGGAATCCGAAAATTCCAACGGTGTTAGAAAGAGTACATGTCAGGCTCTCGTATGAACTAGGATTATTGACTTCGCTCTAAAATTAACAAAATGGCGGACCTTTGAAAAAATATTTTTGGAAAATCGCCGATTTTTGACCAAAAACCAACCAAAATAAGGAAGATCTTCACCGATTGGCTTTATCCTAGTTCATACGATAGCTATACACTAAAAAAACATTTGGAATTGATTGGGTTATTAGTTTTTGAGTTATCGTGCCCGCCATTCGTAAAAGAGAAAAACGCGTTTAAAGTTTGAGAAACCCTTTAGCCGTCACTTGATGCTGACACAATAAATCGGCTATATCTTCAAGAGTTCTTGAGATTTTCACTTGAAATTTTGTAGGGACATTCTTGAATTAATGCAGATTCGTATTAAATCAAAAAATTTTTTGACCCCTTAAAGTAGACACAGCCTCCACCAAAATAAAGTTTGGAGGTCATATCATGAACATTTTGCAACGACAGATCAATTAACCCAAAACAATTCACTTTTTTCATATACTTAAGTAGTTCCCGAGTTATAAAGGGGTGAACCTCCGCTTCAGCTATGTTAAAAAATTGGCAATATTGCCCATATATATATGTAAATTTTTGATTTTTTACCTGATGAATTTTTTGTTAGTAAGTAGTCATAAATTTAAATGCATTTTGAGATCTAATTTTCGAAAGTTAACCCTACTTTTATTTTTGAATCTCTTGGATCAAACGGGTACTCCATTTGTTCCGTACAAGAATAGAGTACCCGTTTAAATGATTTATTCCGTTTGCATCACCTAGTCCCTTCCTAGCCCTATATTTTTGACTGTCCATTGAAATCACGATAGAGCTCAAGATTCTAAAGATAAAGTTTTGAGCTTTTTGAGTTCTCATTGAATAGAAAATCTGTCTACCAAATCTTTTAAATATTGGTCCATTATTCGGTATTTTGGGTACGGATTTCGAAGATATTTACGGTGGAAGCGAAATCATGATTTCAGGTTTCAGTTCCAGCAAGTTCTTCCTATGTTCCACTCAAAATTGAATTTCTATGTCATTCAAGTGGAGCAGACGCCACATATTCAGTTTTACTGAAGAAACTTGTGACCATTTCCTTCGATGTGTTTGTTTCGCGAACCATTTTCTTTGGATTACGATTACTGTTTTGTTACGTGTTTCACGATTGTCACCACCACCTGGGGCAAAAAAAAATCGTGATGTTTGCACTTATTTATATTTGGTCACTTTAGGTTTTTGTTAATTTGACCCTTGGAATATTGACCGATCATCATATCTAAACAGCCGATCTAAGTATTTGGTCAGAACCCCTTCACCTTGTGAAATAGGTGATGTTCTGCTATAATAATTGTCTCTAGAACGACTAGAAAATCTGACAAAATTAAAGTTTTCTGTTCATTGCACCCACTGAATGAAATCTCAATTTCACCGAAGACTATAGGCGTCGTCCTTGACCATAATCGGAATTTCATGTACAATTTCAAAGCGATCCGTCCTCTAATGGAGTAATAGTAATACTAGGCACATAGACACCTTTACCTAATTACGGATAACTTCCACATCAGAGTACATACAGCCATATAATTGGTATTAATTTGAAGGTCCATAACTCCTCTTGGATATACTATCAACTTCTCGGGTATATGTCCTTCAGGAGCAAGTGTATATGGCCCAGAATAAAGATTTTGTAATTTTTCACACAAAAGTCAGGGTCCATTTGACCCGCTAAATATTGACCGATCTTTATCAAAGCAGACATGCTTATTCTTTGGTCCGATCCCCCTCTCCATATAAAATTTCACGATATTCGGAGCATAACTGCGGCCTCTGGAGCGATAAGAAAACCGACAAAAATAAAGTTTTTGGTCCATTTCATCCTCTAAATATTAATCGATCTTTTCCAAAAAACAAAACATTGGCCAGAACCCATCCTACATGCAAAATTTCGTAAAGATTGGTCCATAACTGTGGCCTGTATCATGTTTAGAAATTATAATAACATTTCGACATCCCAATTTACTACGAGAGCAACTTATTCCTTGCCTAGATTCGGGAATTGTTTTCAAAAATTTGGTCTAACTACTTCTTGCAGGGTCGATTTTAATTTTGTTGATTTTTTATGCCGTCCGCCGTAAAATTTATCATTCCTCTAGCAAAACTTTGAAATACTCGTCAGAGACTCCACAAAGTATATATGTTTCTGATCAGAATAAAATTCGATGTTGATTTAGATTTCTCTGACAGTCAGAATAAAATTCGATCAGAATAAAATTCTATGTTGATTTAGTTTTCTCAGACAGTCAGTTGAAAATTCAAGAGGTATCTAAATCAACGTTTGGTTTAGGCAGCCAACATATGATGTTACCTACCTTTTTTAGCTGCATTTTTAAATAAAGGATGGAAACTGTTTTGCCAGAAATTTACAATATAGATCGAAGAGTTTGTATTACCATAATATAGAGGCTCTTTCCAATGTTAGGCTCCTCCCCATTTTGGGTGTCCCTGACACATGTTCCAACCAAAACGGCATAAAAACTGATCAACGATTTACACTGTATTAGCCTGAATGTAAAGCTCACGCCAGAACTTTTCGCATTTTTTAGTTCTGTGATAGGTTTTCCTTTAACTATATTAAGCTACACCTTCATCTTTTCCGAAAATTATTAATGATTTACCTGAGGATTGAATTTAAAAGCCTATATTTTTTTCCGAATTTAATCTAATGATCAATCTAAAATAGCTAATGATTAATCTAAAATAGCAGCATTGAACTACTTCAGCTCGCAATTCTGTAAAATTAAAATATACAGGGTGAGATGAAAAAATTGCAACCAACTTCAGGCAGCTGTCATTACTAAGCCACTCGTCCGAAAACTGTTAAAATTTTTCCAGTGACAGCTCATTATATACTTTACATGCGTACACAAGCATTTTGGTAAGAATTTTCCAGAAAAAAGTTATTCGTGATGGAACAGAAAGAAAATAGACTGAAAATGGCTAAAGAGCATGGCCGAAAGTGGTGAACTGCCGAATTTGGTTTTCTTCGATGAGTAAATATTCGTGTCCAGCAGTTTGTAAACAAACAAAATGATCGTGTTTACTTGTCAAAGAGGTCAGCTGAAAATGTGAACCTTCGGTTGACCACCAAAACTCAAGCGCCGGTCATGGTGATGGTGTGGGCCGCCATTTCAGCCGATGGTAGCTCTTCGAATGCCGAATATTATCGCGATAATATTCTAGAGGGTGTATTAAAGCCTTGGACACGTAAACATTTTGGCCGCAGACCAACAGGACCATCCTGAGTGCGATGGTGGACGCGCCAGCCAAAAACGGTTATAAAATGAGGTTCCTCGCTTATCCTGATACCAATCCGTTGGACTATTGTGTCTGAAGTATTTTGGAAAGCAAGGTTGGCACTAAAAAATACCAAAGTGTCGATCATCTCAAGCAAGCGCTTCGCCGGGTATCGGGCCGCGTGTGATGGTTTCATTGGCCGTTTGAAGGCCATAATCGTGCCAAAGGTGACCAATTCGAACAAATCTAAACTTATTCTAATAAAATTTGACGCTATTTCTGTCATTTTTGTTTTCATTTAATAAAATTAAAAAAAAAAGTATAAAAATCATGGCGTTTGACTTTATTGCGGTTTTTTTCATCTCACCCTGTATATTTATTTACACCTATTGACTTGATGATATATTCACACATACATACATATAATTAGACCAATGCCAATCAATTTGTTGTAAACTGACCAAATTAATCACAATCAAACGTAACTTGATTTATTGAACGGCATTTATGCTTTTGAGAATAAACCGCAATGGGCCGATATGTCGGTGTTCGTCGAGACCATGTTCGACGAGTATTCTCCATAAATGACTCATGAAGATGTATAAATAAATGTATGTATGTGTGTGTGTAAATATAATGGAATTGAAATGCCACAAAATTGGCATTGGCCCGATGGTTACATCAATGTTTATTGCTGCCGATATATATATGTATGTGTATATTGAGAACAGAGATAGTGATCGAAAATATCCTCTGGGGCTAATATAACATGTTAACCACTTTGTGAGTTTATGTGTGGCTGTATATGTGAGTGTGTGTTGCAGTTGTATACATGTTACTCTTGTAATTGTTGTCATGGATCGCCTATTGGGGATTTGATGTTGTTATTGTTGTTGTTGTCGTGGTGCAAATCACTACTGGTAACATGGCATTAGAAATGAACATTACATCACACCACAGTGGCCCGTGATTGTACAAATATGCCACACCAAAATTGTAAAGAGGTGGAGTTTCCATACCATGTGGTGGTATACCACCCCAACCACCACAAATGGTCAATGAAATGTTGTTAGGCAGCCGCAGCAGCAACACACCATCACCATCACCACACCAACAACCAAATATGCAAATGTGTATTTGAATTAAGCCAATAACATGTACAAATGACTGACTAGATGCATGTTTGTATTACTAATTCGTGGTCCAACAAAAACAAAAAGAATAAAAATTAATGTAAACATGGAGGAGAAAATTGTTGTCAAATATATTTACCAACGAAACAGTTCCAGAAAATTACAAATCATTTGATTTGATGATATGACTGTTTTTGGACAAAATAATTACATTTTTGTGTGGAGTTTGTACTGGTACATGTTACGTTAAAATATGTAATTTAATTGAATGATTCCAGATAAGCCATGCTGATGCGTGATATTTGGATAGGCTACGAGGTCTGATAAAAAATCAACCCTTTATTTATTCATCAATATTGTATTGTACCCATCAGAGATATTCTCTTATTAAAATACATCTCCTACACGTCCATTTGTTTCTTTTTTGAGAATACACACAATTCATGTTGGAGATGTAATAATGGATTTGTTGCTGCGTTTTGATGGCGACAAAATCCATTATTAGTTCGTCTACAGTTCTGTGCGTCTCTGGCGAATTCATAGTAGTAATCCATTATGACCAACGACTTGGTGGCAAGAATTATTGATGCACCACGCCATTGAACATATTTGATCGAACTTCATGTTCTTTTTCGGTTGTTTTCCCGGGCTTCTCGGAACCGTTCCCCTTTTCGCTTTCAAATTTTCACGATTTTCTATGGCCTGGTATATGAATACACGTGCTTGGTAAGGTTGGTGACTTTGCACATATATATTTAAAACCAGTAAGGAAAGTAGTAAAGTCGGACTGGGCCGACTATATGGTGGTGGTGTCAATCGGCCTAGCTATAGATCTTTTAAGGAAGCTTAGGAACATCATTCTAGACTTAAATCAGTGCCCTATACCAAAATTCGTGCAAATCGAAAGATATATAGGGTCTTTGATGCACCAATTACCTTAAATCGGATGAAAATACATATGGGAGCTATATCTAAATCTGAAGCGATTTTCTCGATCTTATTCACAACTCTGTGCCAAATTTCGTGCACATCAAAAGATTTCCAAGGACTTTAGTAGACTATTTACCTAAAATCGGGCGATTTTCACGAAACTTGGCAAACATCATTCTAGACCTTATTCTTTACGCTGTGCCAAATTTCGTGCAAGTCAAAAGATTTCCAAGGACTTTAGTGAACTATTTACCTAAAATCGGGCGAAGCTATATATGGGAGCTATATCTAAATCTGAACCGATTTTCTAAAAACTTTTCACACATCATTCTAGACTTAATTCAGTACACTATGCCAAAATTCGTGCAAATCAAAAGATTTTCAGGGACTTTGTTGCACTATTTACGTAAAATCTGTCGAAAATATGTATGGGAGCTATATCAAAATCTGAACCAATTTTTTTCCAATTTCAATAGGGTACGTCCTTGGGTCAAACAAATGAGCTGTGCCAAATGAGCATCCCATTCGGATCATAAATGTACTTTGTTTACAATTTAACATGGACAGACAGACTGACGGACGGACATGCATAAATCGACTTAGAAAGTGATTATATGCATATTCTCAAAAGGAACCATGGGTCTATCTCGATTATTTTTGCCTATTACAAACATGGTGTGTGGTGAAGGGTATACAAATGTTTAAAAATTGTTGTTGTTGTTTTTTATTATTAAAGAAAAGTCCTTATTTTTGATGGCGACGACATTAGAAAGAGTAGATGTTTAATTGACATCGCACAAAAATTAAGCAAATAACGGATATTTGAAAAAATATTGGAAAATTGCTTATTTTCGACCAAAAATCAAGCTGGTCGATAAGGAAGATCTTCACCGATTGGATTTATCCTACTTCAGATTGACGTTTTGCTGAAATCTGTACAGATATAGATATAGCTTCCATATTTATTTTGTTTAAAAGGGCACCAAACTGTCCCATTGAGACAAAAATTTTGTACAGCGCTTTGACGTATGTCAAGTCTTGTGGAAATCGGTTGAGATTTAGATATGGCTCCTGTATATATCTTCACCCGATTTTATGTAAATTGTGCACCAATATCTCAAGATCCGATTCAGACGAAATTTTGCATATTGTATTGAAATGAGTCTAGAATAACGTGTATAAAGTTTTGCTGAAATCGGTTCAGATTTAGACTTATCTCTCAAACTCCCAAGCTTTTTCCGATTGAAACGAAATTTAGCAAAGCATATAGATTTGAGCCCATACTGTGCAGGATAACTTTAACTGGAACAAGTTCATCAGTTAAAGTTGGAATGGATCTCTTGAAGCCCTTTTAATACCGGACGAGGATTTAGACAAGGTGTTAGTTTGTCTTGTGATCTTTATAACATCCTGCTGGAAAAGGTCATACGAAAGGCAAAGGTGAACAGAAATGGCACTCTGTATACCAAACAACACATGTTACTCGCCGATGACATCGACATAATGGGTCGAACATTGAGAGCGGTAATATCCACCCTTGAACAAATTGAGAAAGAGTCTGACAAAAAGGGTCTGGCAGTAAACGGCGAGAAGACCAAGCTGATGGTATCAACGCGCAAACGTCCAGTAGACTCGGACCAACTGTGGAACTTGGGAACTACTCGAAGCTGTAGTTCTCAAGTTCCACAGTTGGTCTGAGCCTACTGGACGCCCAGCTGATGGTATCAACGCGCAAGACGTCCAGTAGACTTGGACCAACTGTGGAACTTGGGAACTTGGTGCCGCCATAAATAAAACAAATTACATCAGTTTTGAAATTCGGAGGAGAACAGTGTTGGCAAACAGATGCTACTATGGCCTGAGCAAGCAATTCAAAAGCAAGGCCACCTCCCGCCAGACCAAACTCCACCCTACAAGACGCTGATACTACCCGTGCTGTTATATGGATTAGAATTAAGTACCTATACGCAAGCAGATGAGGCAGCTCTGGGAGTGTTTGAGAGAAAAATTCTAGGAAATTCTCAATGGCCGATCTGCGTTGACGGTGAATATCGCCGTCGAATGAACCATGAGTTGTACCAGCTATTCTCGGACATCGGCATTGTTAGACGTATTGAGCAGCAGCGATTACGTTGGCTAGGTCATGTTGTGAGAATGGATGATGATGCCCGAGCCCAAAAGCCATATAAAAGCGAACCAGCTGATGGTTCAAGCAAAAGGGGAAGGCCACGAATAACATGGAAAGATCATGTGGAAGGCAAAATTGCCGAGTATGGTCTTTAAAATTAGAAAAACTACGCAAAAGACCGATGCGCCTGGAAATATTTTTATACCCTTCACAACACTGTGTTACAGGGTATTATGTCTTTGTGCATATGTTTGTAGCAGGCAAAAATAATCGAGATAGGCCCATGGCTCCTTTTGAGAATATGCATAGAATCACTTTCTGAGTCGATTTATGAATGTCCGTCTGTCCGTCCATTTATTTTTGTTAACAAAGTACAGATTTGGATGAAATTTGGCACAGTTCACTTATTTGGTCCAAGGACGAACCCTATTGAAATTGGGAAAAATCGGTTCTGATTTAGATATAGCTCCCATATATATTTTTGTCTGGTTTAAATATTGCACCAAAGTCCCTATATATCTTTAGATTTGCCCGAAATTTGGCATAGCGCAATGGATTAGGTCTAGAATGATGTGTATTAAGTTTCCTGAAAATCGGTTCAGATTTAATATAGCTCCCATATATATTTTCGCACGATTTAAGGTATATGGTGTACCAAAGTCCCTATATATCATTCGATTTGCACGAAATTTGGCATATAGTACTTAATTAAGTCTAGAATAGTGCACGTTAAGTTTCGTGAAAATCGGTTTGGATTTACATATAGCTCCTATATAAATTTTCGTCCGATTTAATGTAAATAGTGTACCAAAGTCCCTATACATATTTCGATTTGCACAAAATTGGCATAGTGTATTGAAATGATTCTGGAGTGATGTGTGTAAAGTTTCCTGAAAATCGGTTCAGATTTATATAGCTCCTATATATTTATTCTTTCGATTTTATGTAAATTGCGCACTAAAGACCCAAAGTTTGTCCGATTGCCACACAATTTTGTGCAATAAACTGTAGTTAATATAAGTTAATCTCGGCCATTCTCATTGAAATCGGTTCAGATTTTGATATAGCTTCTACATATATATTTTCGTCCGATTTAACACAAAATTAACACCAACAATTTTGCACAACGTATTAAAATTTTGAAATGTGTGAAAGTTTTGAACAAATGAAAAATTTCGTATAGGTTGCAGAATTCGACGTCTGTTAGCATTCATCTGTTGAATATACCCAAAGTGGTGAAGGGTATCATATAATCGGCCCCGCCCGACTTTACTACTTTCCTTAGTGGTTTAAGCTCGGTTTATGGAACCAAAGTTCTGTCACAAGCAAACTAAATAAGTAATAAGATGGCTTAAGTTTCAATGGAAGATTTGTCTGGTTGAGACGACATTCTGTATTGGGTATTAATGTGAATAGAGAGATCGAATCGGATTTTTATATAATTTCCATTGTACACAATAATTCGTCATCTCTTGATCGTTTTTCAATTTTTTCTAAAGACTTCGGGCAGTCAAATTGTGGTATACCACTTAGAACATACCGTGAGGCATCGCCATATAATAAGTTTTGTCGAAGGAATGTTTCTTCCGCGAAAAACTTTCATTGAATTTGGCCCTTCTTAGAAGACCCAAACGGTCGATTGTGTGTTCGGGTTTATTTCGTGATCTTATGAACGTCATTTGAAGCTCCGGTGCCGTAATTTCTTAGCAAAAATCGACACAAGTTTATTTTGAGTGGATGTTAAATTGTGCGGAATCTAACGAAAATAAACCTCTTTTACGTTCAAGTTTTCATGCAATATCCATTCTGATAGAAGAAATGTCCAAAGATGTCAGTTCTATTTATTCCATAAAAACATTTTTGAGCAAAGGTTTCGAATAGAAAGAAGTCTTTGGGTATTTTAGAATAATTAAAAATCAACTGAGTTAGGCTGAGCCCATGAGTGAAATCCTGTGAAATGCTGTGATTTTTTTATTGTAGAGAAAATTCGGAAGTTTTCAGCAATTATTCCTATAGGGATATTTGTCTAGCCCGTATATGGGACATGAGGCAAATTAGTTTCAATTTGGAGAATTTTGGATTGGCACATAGCAACCTATTACTGTTTACGCTTTTTCGCTAATTGAAAATCTTATTCAGCAAAGTCATTTTATATATCGTTTATTTTTTTTCATCTTTAGAGAGACTGTCAAAATCAAACTGTTGGCCTTATAAGTAAATATCTGAATGAGCCATAAAAAATTAAGCAAAATTTAAAACGAGCAAAAATAATAAAACCCTCCAAATAAAGACATTTGCCGGAGAGTAGAGCAGAGTGACGACGACACACATATTTATAAACAACAACAACAACAAAATTAAAAAAACAACGCCATAATAAATTATTGCATAAAAATGCAAAACAATGTCGTGTCTTGCCGAACTAAGCTTTAAATGCTCGCACGTTTTATTTCGTCTTGGGCTTTTCAATGTGACAGAATAGAAAATACATACACAAAGTGTATATATATATAAAATATATGAATATGTATATACGATTCCAGCAGAATAAAGACAAATCCACAGAAAAAAGCACAAAGTGTGCAAAGTTTAATTATTATAAACACCAAACGACACACCAGACGAGACGCTATGAGACCAGTTGTGAAGCATTTTTGAGGCCTGACAGACAACTTTTAGTTTTATTTTAATTTGTAGACGGTTTTCTGGTTGTTGTATTTCTTTTCGTGTCATTATCATTTAGCACTTTATGAATTTTATGAGAAATGCGTGTGCAGAAATAAAATCAAAATTCAAATGTCTTTTTTTTCGTGAGCAACATAAACGAACACTATCGTCACATTAACACTTTAGGTGAAACTGCCTAATGTTCAGTTCGGTTGGATGGTTGGTTATTTGATTGGACGTTGAATTTATTGCTGCGCGCATGCGTAAATGTTTGACTTAATTAAGCGATAATAGCACCACGAGAATACGTAAAGCTGTGGCGCTTTATATGGTATCGGGTTTTTTGCTGTTGTTATAGCTTTTGTGTGTCATTAGGTGTTTACTTAAACATAATTAAATGATATTGCCCCGTCACTAAGTCAGACAAAAAAAAAAAAAAAAAAAAAAAAAATGATTTTTTAATGTTGGAATAAAATTAAATTATTCGAGTTGTTTAAAATAATGAGCCTATGAGGATGGTGTTTAAACATTTTTTTTCTTTTTTGTTAATGCTGTAAGCTTGGACTTTTTAAAACAAATTTTTCCAAGAGCCATAACATTCAATGTTTTCAAAAAGTATTTTTCTGAGAGCTATAAGCTTTGCATGTAAGGGCGATGATCATTTGAATGATTTTTAAATCAATTTTTCTCCTTCGAAACGCGTCGCAAAGTAGTGGGTGCGTAGGTTCTAACCCTGGCTTTAAATTTCATTGCAAAACTTTGATCATTAAGCTCGACTTGAAAGAGAAAAACTCAAAGAAATAAAAATTATATCAGCTGAGCACGGCTAGGGTATGAACCAAGGTCCGCAGAGCAACATAACCATATCAGAACCATAATCACATACAAAAACTGATTTAGGAATTTGAAATATTTTCTATTCGGAACTGTCCTCTGAGATAGAGGTATTTTTGAATGTGTTGTCTATGCAATTTTACCTCTAGTAAGAAAATCTGTCCTCTGTGGGAATTTATTTTCTATAGAAACATTTTTTTTCTAGAATTTTTTTTGTTTTTGCAAAATAGTCAGGCTTAATCCCAGTTTGTTGTTTTTATAAAAAACAACTATTTATTAGTAGGGAATGTATGGCATTGTCCGCCGAGGGGTAAGGCAGGGAAGACTATAGTTTCGGATCTCGCCACTGATCCTCATCAGTTCCCTTAGTTTTTTGTTGGGATATTCTCCCCAGAAGCAATTAATAGCTTCTTTACAAAAAACCTTTCAAACCCAAATGTCTCTTGTGACAATTCGAAGTTCTTACGTTACCAGCGATACGACCCCAATGAGAAGTTCGTTTCGTTGGCGAAGCTATTAATAGCTTCTGGGGAGAATATCCCAACGAAAAACTAAGGGAACTGATGAGGATCAGTGGCGAGATCCGAAACTATAGTCTTCCCTGCCTTACCCCTCGGCGGACAATGCCATACATTCCCTACTAATAAATAGTTGTTTTTCATAAAAACAACAAACTGGGATTAAGCCTGACTATTTTGCAAAAACAAAATACAAATGGTATCCCAAATAACCCGCCAAACACTACTGATTTTTTTTTTTTTCTATAGACAGAGAATTTTCTATAAAACTGTCCCTTTCAAAAATTGGTCCTCTTTGAGTGATGTATTTTTCTACAGAAAAAATCTGTCCTTTGTGACTGAGGTATTTTTCTAAAGAAGAAAAATTAGATTATAGGAAAAATCTGACCCAAGAGACAGAGGAAATTTGTATAAAAAATCGTTCCTCTGAAATAAATCTCTCCGCAATGACACGGAGTCTTTTTTCTATGAATCTTTTCAGGTACTCAGAGAACTATTAGGTTGGGGAAAAAAGAACTCCATTATTTTTTCGGCACATGGCATATATTTCTCATAAATTACCGATTGAACAATTTCAGATTTATGCTCATTGGAAGGGTGACATTTCGCAATAAAAAAATATTTTGCTGTTCTTTGTTTGGTGCATTCAGTTGTGAGTTTCAGGGTGTTAAACATGGAAGTGAACAAAGAGAAAATTCGGTACGTTTTTTAGTTTTTCTTTGACAAAGGCGAAAATGCAATCAAAGCGGCTAAAATTGTGAATGGTGTTTATGGTTCCGATACAGTCAATTATGTGCAATTTTGGTTTCGTAGATTCCGTTCAGGTATATTTGATGTTAAATATGCACCTCGCACAGGTATGGCGGTCGTCGAAAATATCGATAAAATCGGAGAAATGATCGAAGAAATTTCGGAGCTTGGTTGGAAAGTTTTAAAGCATCCGCCATACAGTCCGGACTTGGCACCAAGCGATTATCATATTTTTCTTGCATTGCAAAATTTCTTTAATGATAACAAATGGGTATCTAGAGAGGATTGTGAAAATCGACTACTAGAGCTTTTTTCAAATAGAGAGCAGGACTTCTATAAGAGAAATTACCTTAAAAGGGCAAAAAATCATACAACAAAAGGGTTCATATTTGGCCCAAATCGGATATTTCGAAGTATGTTAAACAAAGTCCTATAGCTCATATAAAAACAATGGATTTCTTTTTCCTCAACCTAATATATTAATATTTCGCGAAACAAAAAGTTTTTGTGAAAAGTCGCGAAATTCGCATATCATATGTGTTCACTTCGAAATGATATGTTCCAGACAAGTTTATAGTCAACATAGGCCCAACATATGGGATTGATCCCATATAACAATACCCCCAAATTATGAGGTATTTTGAGAATGTTTTTCAACTGGCTTTTGGATTATCATTGGGTGGAAAATCTACCTACAGAAATGTTTAATCTTTGGGCTAATATAGAGGATAATGAACTTAGTCTCAGACCTTTTTCAAGGTTCATATTTATTTCATAGCCTTCATATAAAGGCCAGGGTCCTTTTCGGTATGTTCAAGTTCCTAGCCTAATTTTCAAACCTGATTTGCATAGTTTGCCTTTTCGTGTTCTTTTCGTAGCAATTTACCCATAACCCTCCGATCGATTTTTGTTATGGCATAAGACCGAAAGAAAATAGTAATGCATAGGTCTCCAAAGGCTAGAAAAAGTTCTTCTTCTTCTTTTTGGAAGAAGAACTTCGAAATATATAAACGTTTTTTTTTTGTTTTCAGATGGATGAACAGCAACAATGGCTTCTTGTACTATTTTATTGTTACCCTGTCGTCCTCATCTTCTACATTACCAAGGGCTTTAAAGACGGTATGGCAGCTGTTGGAATTGCTCTCACTGAATTTGCTGTGATTCGGGTACCTTTCTTGCTTTTTGACTCGTTTTGTTTGACTCGTCACCAACATGATAAAGCCCATAACAGGAGTAGCCACAGTACGCGGCCTATAGGAATTTGTTCGGTTAGAATTTTCCTGGTAACCTTTGAAGATAATTCAGGTGCGTGTTTCCTCACAATCTTTAGGGGTTTAGTAATGAGAAGGAATTACATTTTACTGATGCGACATATCTCTGGAAAATAGCAGATTACCCATCGATATGCCCTTCAGTCCAGTGCCCCTTTGGTATTATAATTTTTGGGGGATGGTTTTCCCATGTCTCTATGAAACAACCACTTTTGACTCTTTTGTTCTCCTTGGCTACTTGCCTCCGAAGGAATGGAATATCGACAACTTCTTATGCAGGTAATGGGAAAACTCCCATCATTGACATTTATCTGTACCATATCTGAAACATGATTTTTAAAAAATGCTGAGACTTTAATGATCGTAGTGGCGCGCGGTTTTCCCATCGAGGTATTGTCCAACTAAGGCGAAAGCTACCTTATTCCTTAATGAGGTTGTGAAGTGATTCGATTTTTGACGCAGGTTACGAGGCCTTGTTCTACATATCTCATCCTTTTGTTAAAAATGATGAGACTTTAATGACCGTAGTTTCGCGCCGTTTTCTTCGTCCGTCACCTGAATTAGGTTGTGGAGTTATTCGATTTCTTTGAGGTCTTTGGAGCATCTACTATTGACTGCGTAACCCCTCTGGTTATTTGCCTCCTAAGCAATCAGGAATCAAATTTTCTGTACTATATCCGCCGTCTTCCTTGTCCGCCACCTGGGCAACGTCCCATAAGTGCCGACTGAATGCGTAAGCTACCTTATTCCTCCATGAGGTTGTGGAGTGATTTAATGTATCTAGTAATGTCATTCAGAACAGCAGGTGATTTTTCTCCTCCCCTGACTAAGGTCCTTCGCATTGATCATGAGCTCATAATTTCGGTACTAATAAAAGTGTCTGTGTCAGAGTTCGAGTCTTACAAACACACATACCGAAGAGTCTTTCGAGGGTTTTTTTCTTTAGGACATAGCCTGCGTACAATAGAAAGGAATTGGTATGAAATACTATTTGAGGCGACCAGATATCAACCATGCTCCGTTCAAATACTGTCGCTATCATGACTGATGGTAATATAGGCGTATTTTTTTATATGAACCATAGTAGTTATTTTTTGTGTCTTTTTTTATTTTTTTTAGAATTTTGACTTCAAAATTCTACCATTCACAAAACACAACCGAATTAAAATTGAAAACAAAACCGACAGCACAAAAGTCAAATTAAAAACAAAATGATCCAACAAGGTCGACGAGCTTGTATACATTGGCGGGATTGTTGTGTAGTATATATTAAAAAAAATTACAACAAATATAATAAACAGCCGTTAAAAATCAACTAAAAACGACAACAAATAGCAAAAAGGCAATCATGGCTCACGCAAGTCATGACGTTGCTGGCGGTGGTAATGGCAAAGTGTGAGGTAAAGCCGGTATAAAAACAATGGCACGTTTTAAGCCTCTCCTATTTCAATACCAAAACAAAACTGAAATAAATAAAAAAAAAATGAAAAAACAAAACAATAACAAAAAATAAAACTTTGTTGAAAATAATTACATTTGACCATTCTTATCAGTTGCAAACAATAATAAAAAACAATAGAAGCAAAGAAAAAAAAAACATCAGCAACAAAAACTAATAAATAACACTATGTGTTCAGTAAATAAATGAAAAAAAACAATAACTGCTTAGGGTTTTTTTTTCAAATAGTTTGGATACAAAAAATGGGGTTTATCTTTGTCGAGCAATAAGGGCATGTGCTTCAGCATACAATTTTTATTTTTTTCCATTCTAAAACTTTTTTTAATTCTCTGAAAAAAATTATGTTTTTATTTTGAAAGAAATCTAAAGTCTATAAAAACGTTCATCCTTGGTTTCCCTTATAATTAAAATATTTATTTCTTTAATTTGCCATTAAATCACTTTATAAATAGTTAAAATATTTTTTATTTATTTATTGTTTTTTTTTTTCAAAATAATTGGATGATAAGATTCATTTATTTGATTTAACGCCCAAATGCTAAGCAAACAAATTCCTTTTAGTAGTTTTACTGCCAGCTATATTTTTTGTTTCTTTTTGTTTTAAAAGATCTTACGAAATTCCGCTGAAGCATAACAGCAGCCAACATTCATTCACATTCAAATGAATTTCACAGATGGTTGTCTTTTTGTTTTGGTTTATGGCAAATATGTCGCTGCCAACCGCCACCAAATTAACCACAAATTCTAATTTATTTTATGACAAAAGAAAAATATAAAAAAAATCAATTTTATATTAAACTTTGATAAGCTATATGAAATGATTTGATTTTATGTGTGAAAATTAAAAAAAAAATAATATTAAGCCAATTAAATAATTTGATGGTTGTTATACTAAAAAATGTATTAATAGAAGTCGTTATTTTTGATGGCGGGCATGATAACACCTCACTGGAACATCGGAATACGAAAATTTCAACGGTGTTAGAAAGAGTACATGTCTGGCTCTCGTATGAACTAGGATTATTGACTTCGCTCTAAAATTAACAAAATGGCGAACCTTTGAAAAAATATTTTTGGAAAATCGCAGATTTTTGACCATAAACCAAGTTAAAAAATAAGGAAGATCTTCACCGATTGGCTTTATCCTAGGTCATACGATAGCTATACACTCACAGAGAAACGTGTAAAAATTTGGAATCGATTGGGTTATTAGTTTTTGAGTTATCGTGTCCGCCATTCGCAAAAGAGAAAAACGCGTTTAAGTTTGAGAAGCCCTTTAGCTGTCACTTGATGCTGACACAATGAATCGGCTATATCTTCAAGAGTTCTTGGGATTTACACTTGAAATTTTGTAGGGACATCCTTGAATTGGTGTAGATTCGAATTAAATCAAAAACAAATTTGGACCCCGAGAATGGGGGGGGGGGGGGGTCCCCATAAGTCATCTTACCTCCTGGTATAATGGAAAATAATAAATAACAAATTTGTTATCATAGGCCGGATCGGACATTTGAAATACATACCTAAAATCGACCGGACTTTTATATGATAAATTTCTGTCAGGAGAAAACAGATGTTCAATTTGGAAAATTGGCCTAGGACCTTGAACATACCGAAAAGGCCTTCGACTTTTCTTTGGGGAATATAAAAATGTTTTGGGAAGTAGTTGTTTACACACTTAGGTTGAGGAACGCCAAATTACAGCCACGTATCCCTAATATTTTTTCCCAACATTACTTCGACACCCCTTATCAAATTTGTTCTTTTCCCACACTTATATTTCCTACAAAGTATTACCTCCTCCATATTTTCAATATTGCAACAAAGAGAAAACACATTAGCAACAATATATAATTGCATTTTATAGATAAACAGAAAAAAACAATCTAATAAATAAACAACAACAAAAACAATACGTAAGCATTCGACGTCTGATTTTGTTATCTAATTTTTTATGTGAAAAAAAGAAATAAACAAAACGAAAAAAGGTGTTTGTATTATTATTATTATGCAAGCCATAAATAAACAGGTGAAATAGATAAGGTGTCACGAGCTGATTTTCAGATATTTTCTCGGAATTGTTTGTGGACTGCAAAATTGAAAGATAGGTTCCTGAAAAAGATCGAAATGCAAAATTCTTTTTAACAATTAAGTGATAATCGAGAGTAAAAATATTAACTTATTTTTACCAATTATTTAGATTCACTTCTAATGTGATAATAAAATCTCCTAAATGTATGGATTTAGAAATTAAATATGCGTTTTTAGTTGTCGCAGTAGCAAATTATCATGGCTATTTTATTAATAATCAAACAGTTGTCACTTTGAGAACAAGAAACTATTGATATGTATACCCTACACAACTATGTTGTCAGGGTATTATAGCTTTGTGCAGCCCCAAAAATTTGTAACGCCGCGAAATATTGGTCCTAGACCCACCTTTATGTATACCGATCGTCATATCTCGACTAGCTGAGTCGATGTAGACATGTGTGTCCGTCCGTCTGTCCAATATATTTTGTAAACACGATACATGCCTCAGTTATGAACCAATATTCACGAAATTTTGCATGTAGGATGGGTTCTGGCTAATGAAGACCCCTATTGTTTTTAGAAAAGATCGGTTAATATTCAGGGGATGAAATGGACCAAAAACTTTATTTTTGTCGGTTTTTCGCTACAGAGGCCGCAATTATGACCCAAACACCGCGAATTTTTGCATGGAGAAGGGGATCGGGCCAAAGAATAAGATTGGTAAATATTTAGCGGGTCAAATGGACCCAGACTTTTGTGTGGAAAATGACAAAATTTGTATTCTATGGCGTATAGATTTACTCCTGAAGGACACATACACGAGAAGTTGATAGTTTATCCAAGAGGAGTGGTTTACCTTTACATTGATCCAATTGCATTGTCGTGTGTACTCGGATGTGGGAGTTACACTTAAATATTTACAGGTCATTACGTATTCATATATTATTTAGTAACGCATTTCCACACTAGAGGGCGGAAATATATTTCGGATCGCTTTGAAATTTTCCATGAGGATCCAGGTATGGTCATGGACAACGCCTATAATTTTCGGTGATGATCAGATAATAATATTTGGATGAAGTGACCCGAAAACTTAATTTTTTGTGTTTTTTATGAGTCGATTTATAGGCCACTATAGAAAGCCGGACATCACAACACAACTCACGGTGAAGGGGATCTGGACAAGTAATTAGAAGAGCTGTACTGAATATTAGTAATATTTGTAGACGTCGAGTCGGGCAAGGGGGTACAAATATCGCTAAATATTGTCCATGCTCAGAATATCGAACCATAGAAAATTAGATTTTCGAAAGTGTCATTAAATTTTGCTCCGGCTCGGGAATTTTAGACAAGCACATCATTATTATTATTATCAGCTGATTTATTTATTTATTGCAATTCAATTTAAGGTCTATGAGGACTTATCACATTCAGGTATTGCGAATGTGGAAGAATTTTTGTCAGGTTTGCGAATGTGAAAGGCAATTAATCACAACCCCTCAATCCATTATACCCAATAATTGAAAAAAGAGTATACAGAATATTTGTATGTCATAGTTTAATATTACTCTCGAAATGCATAGTAGTGCGACAGTCACGAGTGAAAAAAAATTATTTTAAATTACATCTAGATGACTCTGCCCAGTCAATATGTAGGGTATTTGTGGGAATTCCATTAAATCATATGAAATTAATTGGTATTAACCGTGTACAAAAAGAATAGCTGTAAAGCCAGACTTAGGTGTATATAGAATATTTATGGGAATTCCATTAAATCATATGAAATTAAATCATACTTGACATTGCGTCTTGATGGTTCTGTTCGTATATTTAGCTTAGATATGAACCATCAGTGGAGTATTGTAGTACTTGATAAAGGAAAAACAGAAGAAAAAATTGTCTAGGATATTTCTTTGACCAGGTTTGTGAATGATTGGACTTTGCCCCGAACGCAGAACCCCGATGACACAGAATAAGTAATCTGGTATTGTCATATCAGATTACTTATTCTCTGCTGAGGACTAACATTAACAAAAAAGGTTTCAATCGGTGTTGCCGACAGATCTATACCTTCAGCCTATGGTTTGTGGGGGTCTTCGGAATTATACACATTGCACATTGTTCGCTTTATATAAAGTATATGTTTTTTAGATAGATCTGCTGATATAGGGAAGTCATTTCAAGAGTACAGGGTGAATTCTAGGAGAACCGAAACAAACTAGAGTGCCTGTTGACACAACTGAGACCTGGGCGGTGTAGCCGCATAATTTGTGTTTCCAATCCCAAATTCCGACAATTTAACTTATTGACGTGGCCACCCAATTGGAAAATGGACCTGGACAGTCACAATGAGTTCTAATGCATTTCATGGAATCAATCAGCTGATTAACGGATGGTTCGAGAACTTGTTTAAGGGGACGATTTCAAATTTCATTCCGATGACATCGAGTTTCAACTTGTAACGTTGACTTAAAGACTTAAGGAAAAAATAAATAGCCAAAATGTTTTTGATTCTTTTCGACAGCGGGTATGATTGCCGATCACTGGAACATCTGAATCTGAAAATTCCAATGCAATTAGAAAATGTACATATCTGGCTCTGGTATGAGCCAATTTGTGTCGGTCAAAAATTAGCAAAATTGTGGATCAGACTCATAAAGAGTTTTTGAGATTTTCACTTAAAATATTAATGAGACTTTCTTGAAAAGTTATAGGCTCATATTTAAAAAAAATAGATAATTGATTTTTTAAAACTAATACAGCAGGTTGGGAAATTTCTTAACAGGAAAACATTATCACCCATAACTCTGTGTCCTTCTGTGATTTTATTATAAATACCTTCACTTCATAATTTAGGAAGAATAAAAACCTAATCTCAACTACCAAATATTGTAAACCATGTCGTACATTTATGAAGTAAAAATATGAGAAACTATCAAAGAAAAATCTCTTTCCCCCATTCTTCATCCCAAAAAAGAACTATGTCAACTACCTTCGACTTCCCAAAGATATCTATTGACCACATATATCATCTATGCCAAATGGGAGAGGGGTGATAATCGGAAAATTTATTTCGCATCTATAAACAAATTTGCCAAAAAAAGAGAAATGACTGCAATATGTTGCCATAAATATGTTTTTTTATGTACTACGTAGTTGTATTATGAGTATGCAGTGGTGTTGGTCTCATCGTGATTGAATGAAAAATAAACAAAAACTACAACAAAAATAATATAAAATTTGCCGCATTAGCTTTTTTATGCTTTTTTAGTTGATTCTTTTTTTGTAGTGAATGGCCAATAAAATGTGTCACTGTGTGCTCCCTACATTGCCGCGGAGGGTATATTTAGTTCTTTGATCTGTGTGCAATTAAATGGATCGTGGATATTATGAAGGTCCTATTTAATAAGTAATAAGCCGATATAAATATGGATGTAGATGCATACAACGTCAGACTTTGAAATCGATGTACAAGACCGAATTTTTGGAAGCATCTATATATAAAATCAATGTATCGGTATACCAAAATTGTGAATTACATATTTTTATCAACATTACAAAATAATTTACCTTTTGTGAATTTTTTTTAAATTTTATTGTACTCCCTTTTCCGAAAATATTTCAACTTGAGGTTGACAAAGATTTGGATTTGACAACAAATCTTATCAACAACATACATTTAAATACAAAAAATATTTTTCCATTTAAATTACAATTATGCTCCCATTATGCTGACAGGTATATACGATTCTGTGTATGACAGTTGTTGTTGCTGCTGTTATTCTCTCTTTACAAATGTTGTATGCAATGTTTGCAATAAAACTTGAATTTATCTTAAAAAAGAAATACAAATTTGGACATTGCATGGCAGTGCAACTATTCGGTGAATAGTTTATGGCAAGAGGAGGCCAGCAGGCAGACGGCGGTTGGCAACATACAAAATTACGAAAATTGGCCGAACAAAAATATGTTTTCATTTCAATTTTTCAGTACATCATCGTGCATTTATTATAAGGCAATTTTTTCATACACACAAAAAAAAGAAAAAAATAACAGAAATAAATGACGAAAAAATATTTTCCTTGTGATGTCTGAAGATGGACCACTGGCAATCTTTCCATAGCTGTGAAACTACTTTTATGTGTGGGGTCCCGTCCAGTCTTTGATTTGTGTCGACTACTTCTTTGTGTGTGGTAAGTGGGTAGGGGGCGCAGTATATCTTCTCTATCAGTATACCTCCTCTGGCAAATGTACATTATTTTATTCAATTCATTGGCAACAAAATGAAACGAAAAAAATGTAACGAAATTTTCTTCAACAATCTCTGAATACCGAGGAAAAACATATTTTGAGCTCATCATTAATTTATACTCCAACTGAGGCGGTAGAACATGAAAAAGCATTTCCTTTAAGATTTATTTTGCAAATTGTGCAGCAATGCTTTTTTCATCATGTTTCTTTCTTTCTTTTGGGTATTTTGTTGCTGCTGAGAAGAGTGATTTTTTTTTATTGGATTTTGGATATGAAAATGCTTTCATCAGAAGAATACACGTTTATTTTGCTAATAGCAATGAACAGTGGGACAATACTCTCTTATTTGTGAAATTTGTAAATCTGAAGTCTTGTCTAAAAAATTTTAAACTAAGAAGAGTTGAATTTCCGTAATTGTTAATTGGGCGCCACAAAATTGAAGTGTTGCAAATTTCCATATTTGATATATAAAATGTTGTAAATCCGATTTCAAACTACTGTATATTTCGCATTAGTGCATAAAAATACAATTTTTCCCGTTTGTCGTTGAAAAAAGTTTTGCAATGTAATTTTTGTATAATTTCTCGCTCATGTGTTAATGCCATGTCATTTGCTGCATTTAACCTGGATCCATTACAAATAATTATATTTTAAAATGTTGTTTTGATGTATTTTGTCTGTTTTTGTTGTTGTTGTTTTGCTTTGTGTTTAATTAGCAACAATTATACACTTGATGGATATGCAAATTGACAGAGATTTGAATAGAAGTGCACACGTTACCGAAAAATGTTACGGAATAAAATAAACGGGGATTATTTTTTTGGTAAATAGGACTATGATTTTTACTTCGAAGTCGGATGTAGGAAATATTCTTAAAATTAATGTTAATATTCTTAAATTAATGTTAATATTCTTAAAATTAATTAACAAATGTTAACTAGGACATGTTTTTACCCCAGTTGAGATTTCATGCCTATTTTGTGATATTGTTTTTATATCAGAATGCTATCAATACTGTTATGGATTTAAATAGGGCTTCATGCATTGGTTACTATTGATTTTGTAATAAATTTCGGTCAAAAATATATACAATTTCAGTAAAGCCTACACTTTATTTAAATCAAACCCGGAGCTCATTTCAAAAAATCTGCGGGAGAGCTAAGTGGATAGAAATTTACCTACATAATAATTCATCTTTGTACTACATCTTTGTTCGGTATAAATGTGAAGAAATTAGAAGTTTGGATCTAATTGTGCTCTACATTAATATTTCTGCTGTTTATCCATCTTCGAGCCCTATGTAACATCATCGGTTTGGTAAAAATTGTATGCTCCATTCGCTTCAGATTTCACATTTATTGATCCTTGACACGCCTTATATTATACCGATGGTAATATTGAATTGATCTACCTTTGTGTGTTCATTATAATTTGTAATCAAAAGATGTTGCATGCAGGTTAGGTTCAGCTATAGTTTTTGCTAATGATTGGTTAATATTTACGGGATAAAATGGATTGCTGTATAAGCTTTATATCAGTCCGTATTTCTGCTAGCTCTAGATGCTACAATCATGGCTCAATTATGGTTATCATCGACGAAAAAATAATCACGATTGTTCTCGAATTTTTTTTTAGGCTCGGGCTTTGCAACATCTACAAGTTCTATGGTTGTTTTCTAGGGTAGCATATGGTCGCCTCGTCCGATTACATTACACCGCTTACCGGGCTTTGAAATAAAAATTATCATGGGCAAAGAGAGTGAACCAGAAGGAATGGAAGGATAGTCTCCATTCCCGAAATTGATATACATTTGGTATAAATATTACAATGTGTGCAAATTGATTGATCCCTTCATGAATTATTGTGCCCATCAGCCAAACAGATTGTCATACATAAATTGTTTTCAAATACATTTGAGTTTTTGACTCAACCAAATATTTTTGTATAGTATACAATTTTAATTTGTACACTTTCGGACTTAAGGCTAAATTAATAGTCTTACTTCACATCAGAACCAGACTGATTTGATTTGTAAACCCGATATTTCGATTTTAGATAGTATCAACTATTTATTTTGTAAAATTTCAAGAATGTTCATTCATTTAGCGAGTATATATATCTAGGACAAATTAACCGTAGTTCAAATTTTTCAGTTATAGCCAGATGAATATTTTGAAAATGCATACAAAAAAAGTTTTTTCTTTGTTTGCGACTACTTTAGGTAAATTTTAAGATGATATCTCTTTAATCAAATCGAATGTGGAATATTTTTGTGAAACATTTAAAGAATATTTTCACAATTTCATTCAATGCTTCCATATCGTTTGAATACAAGTAAACTTTCTTTTAATCATAAAAAAACTAACATTTTTTTACTAAAAATGTAAACATTTAATTAATATCCAACTATTTCAACTTCGCTCTAGGGACCACTATTTACACTCGTTTTCTCTCTCTTTCTCTTCTGATAAAAACAAAAGTATTCTCTCAAGAAAAAAACTCCACAAACATTCATTGCTCGGCTGTGTTTTTTTTTTTGTATTCTTATCGAACTCTGTATTTTTGTTACAAAATTCGCATATGTATTTTCCAAATTATTTCGATATAAATGGTAAATACAGTAGATACCGGATGTAAGAAACTCAAAAAAAGCCGGAGATTTCTTTCTTATATGCGTTTTTTTTCTTATATGGAATTATCGGATATAAGAAAGTTGTTTCTTATAAGCGTACATACTAATAGAGATTTTTGCAAATAGACAGCAGGACTTCTATGAGAGAGGCATTATGAAGATATCTTAAAATTATCAACAAATCGGCGTATATTAATAATATTATTTTAAATAGAATTAAAAAGTATTTAATTTTTCTTTGGACTAGGGAGTTATCACGCTGATGAAATAAAAACATTTTCAATGGTAAATTTACATATTTTCTAATATGAAACGTTTTCAAATACCGTTGTCAGCTTTGGTGTTTCACAAATATTTGTTATATCAGTGTTTTTCTTATTCGCGTTCTTCTTATATAAAGCAAAATTTATATTGTGGAGATGTAAAACGGCTCGGTGTTTTTGATAATGTGTCTTATATGCGATTTTTTCTTATATGAGATGTACTTATATCCGAGATCTACTGTATATCCTTATATCTTTGTTTGCGACTATTGCAGATAACTTTCGAGATGATATCTCATCAATCAATCGAATACAGATTTTTTTGCGAAACATAATTAATTTTTTTCATATTCTACATGTGCCTCGCTTTTGAATACAAGTAGTAGTAATAATACAATTCTCAATAAATATGAAAAGTCACAAAAATGCAAAAATTTCATTATTATCACAACAAGATTTTCAACTATAACAAATTTTCAACTATAACAAATTTTCAACTATTTACACAAATTTTTCCCTTCTCTATTTTTTTTTTTTTTTTTGACAAAAACAAATAAATTCCTCTCGAGAAAAAAACCACAACCACCATTCATTGTTCGGCTGTGTTTTGTTTTGGTATATTTTTCCGGCCCTCTCCTTACTTGTTGTTCTTTTGGCAAACATTTATTTGACAACTGTTTCTGTTGCTGACAACCGCGAACTTTCTACTCACTTGATTGGGACTAGTTTTGCATTCCATTGTTTCTTTATTTCAGGGCTAATCATTGGTGTTACAAAATTCGCATAAGTATTTTCCAAATTATTTCGATATAAATTTTAAATACAATATATCAAACAAGTATTGATACAAACAAATTTGTATATAATTATTTTAATGGCTCATAATATGAACATTTAAGTAAATAAAAGAAACGAAGCAAGACAGGGGAGGTAAAGAAGAAGAAAACATAAAATCAAAATAAAACAAGTGAAAAAGCGTTAAATTCGGCCGGGCCGAACTTTGGTTACCATCCACCATAGATATACTGACAGGTACTAGAAATGAAAATATAGGGAACATATCAAAAAGTGGACCTATACCGAAATTTCTAAAAACGGATTATGTACATAATGTAAACCATAATACAAATTTCAGAAATTTTTAATGGATAATTATACCCTAAGCCTTATGGCTAATGAGGTTGTATACACTTTAACACGGTGAAAATGTGCCTCATCGAAATATTAATTCTAGACCCCATGTTTCTTTGGACCAAATCCGTTTCGGAAAATTTAGATTTCATCCAGACTTTGCCCATCATATTATTACATCCAAACTTTGTTCAAATTCGAAGATGGGGAATATCGGCCCACTCCTTCTGGAACCTCCACACAGGGACTAGGTCTAAATGCGGCTATAGTTCATTATCGAACCCTACGTTCTAATGTTTTATCTCGCTATCCCTCGCAAGGGAAATGATTACAACAGAGTCTTATAGCCTAGACAGACAACAGCCTTAATTTCCCTTAAACAGCCTTAATTCAAATTAACTTGTACATTATCCTCATTTTTATGTGTTGTTAATGCACAAAATCAAACTGAATTTATACTGAATTAGGCAATTTCAATATGGCAATGCTGTCGAAAATTAATTGTTTCTTGTCAAATGTATTTATATTTTTGAAAATAAAAATAAGAAATGAAGGCAAATGTCAACCTTTTTTAAATTAGGAGCTGTTTTGCTAAGATCATAGTTGCTATTCCTGCTTTATGTCATGTATCTATTTCCTAAAAATGTAATCCCGAAAAATATCGAAACAAATGTAAAAAAATTTCATCCTACACACAGGGGTAAATATTAATTCAAATTAAGAATGTAAGGGGAGAAATCTCCAGATTTGGAAAAATCACCCTTTATTATATTTTTATTAATTTTATTATTTATGCTGAGACGGAATAAGTCAAACTATGACAGTATTCGTCTACAGGATGCTTGCTGTTGTAGCCTTAAGGCTTCCAAAGTCTAGCATATATTTTATTTTATTTGGTTTTTCCAAAATAAAACACTTTGTTTTCAATTCAAACCTTTATTATTCGCAGCTCGATCGCAATAGAACGATGCAACATCATTTCTGTGACCAGCTAACCATTAGTCAAATCCATTATATCGTCTAGAACTTAACTTAAATTTGTAGCATAATCATTACATGAGAGCATAATTTGCATAAAAAAACATGAGAGTCATTTGAGTATATGTGGGTGAGCGTAAAATTAAATATTGAGATCAATTGAGAAATATGTATTGATTTTCGTTAAAAATATTAATAAATAAGAGCAATTACAACAACAATAAGTTGCCCTTCTTCGTTAAGCGATAGAAGAAGCATAATTATCGTGAGTGAAAGAGAATATGTGTTAGTTGTTTGAGTGAAAGCATTATAAACTGTTATACTAGTGTTAGTGTTCTTTACTGGCTAACATAGCTTTCTTTACAGGATGTAACCTAACAGTCTAGTTAACATACTAGTGTAATAATGTAATGTAAATAAATAATGTGTTGTTGTTGAAATGGACTGCTACAAGAAATATTTAATGGAAATTAAGGCTGTCGTCTGTCTATGGTTTTAGAACCAATATAATATAAAAAAGGGTATTATATGGGGACTACCCCAAAAAGGGGGCAAATATTAATAATTTTTGGAAGGGAGATTTGTTAACGCCTCAAGAACCCCAAAATACCGAAAATTGGGTTTACCCGAAAAAATGGGCAATATATTTATAATTTTTAGTGGAAATATTTGGTACCCAATAAGAACCCAATATTTTAGCGAATTTGGTTGAAAAACGCACCCCTGAACCCCAAAATACCGAAATTGGGTGGGTACCCTTATATGGGAGCTATGCCTAAAAGTGGGCCGATATAGCCCAACATCGAACTTGAACTGCCTGCACACAAAAATTTACGCTGATCAAGACTATATATACTTTATAGGGTCGGAAATGATTATTTCGATGAGTTAGTATGATGGATGGAGGGTTTCTATGCTAAAACAAACACACACTCCTGACAAAAAAAAAAAAAAAAAAAAAAAACAGTATTTAAAGTTTCATGAATTGCATTCATAAAATGCAAAAATCTCGACACTGGCAACGCTTTCTACCTCAGGTCTTAGTGCGTCTTATTCGTCCTCACTTTCTTGAACCGTAAACTATACAACACAAGAAGACATTTTTTTACTTCCAAATATTGTACAAAAATGTCGCTCATAAGACTATAAGATAGGGTCCTCAAATTGAAGAATTTGTGAGATATTAGTATTGTTCTAATGGTCCTTTTAACAATTTTACCCCACCATTGAACAGAAAATCGATGTACACTAATAAGTTTGGTCCACATTTTATATAGATCTCATTAAGACAAACACTTTTATAAAATGTATTTACATAAAACAGATCTGGTTTCCGGATATTCAGTTAATAAAGATCTTACCCATCGATTAATCTTATATGCAATCATATGAAAGCTAAAAACATTGCAAATATTTGAGGATACCGTCCGATTTCAGTGTCTTCAAAGTTTTTTCATTACATATTTTTTATATGGTGAGTATCATTTTGTAACCATTATTCAATACAGGTCCTGTACTTTTATTTTGGATTTTCGGAGGATAAAAAAGTGCTCTTGCAGGAAATGTTCAATATTGGTCAATGTACCGCCTCATTTTAGCTATATTGAAGACGCATTTCTCAAACTTCGTTGCAGAAATTTTTCAAAAATGTTTCCTGTTCTGACATAGCTTCCATATAGAGATCCAGACCAGAACTATAATATATAATTCGATTTATGTGGAGAGGATATAAAATTGTCAACATGATATTCTTTATAATAGGGTTGTTCTCACACCCACAATTGCAGCCAAAGAAAATGTGGAAAATGTTTTAATCGGATATTGATTTCTTCTAGTTCTACAAATATATATTTTTCATTTTGTAGACTACTTACAAAAATCTGAAGTATATATTATTCAGAAAAACGTAGAAATGTATTGAATGTTTAGATATTTTTTTCAATCCGTAATCAAACTTGATCTAATGCAATTATTATGATATCGATCTAAGATTAAGTGAACCTAACACCTTATGCTAAAAATTCCAACTTACAATTCAAAGTGTTGCCTAGAAATGTTGTTCGCTAAATGGAAATATTTAACAACAACAACAAAACTGCTTTAACAACAACAACAAAAAACGTGATATAAAAACAATTTGAATGTGTTTAGTCTTCTATACGGTGATTATTTAACATATGAATGAAGCGGATTTTTATTTAAATATTTTAAATTATTCACGTTGTTTGGAATGAATGGTGGTGGTGACGATGGTGTTGATATTGTTGCTGTTGTTGTCATTGTCGTTCTTGTTGTTGACTGAATTTTTATTGTTGTTGTCACAACATACAGAAGGCATTTGTTTCTGTGTGTCTCTTTCTCTCTCTGCCTGCCTGTCTATCTGTGTTTTGTTGTTGTCGATTGAATAAACAAGTGAATTGTTGAATGATTTGGTTGTTGTTGCTGCTGCAATTTGTTGTTGTTGTCGTTTTCAGTTATTGCAGTCCTGTGTTTATTTAAAGTTATTTTTCTGTTTTGTAGTCTGTTTTTGCCATTAAATATGCAAAATCTATTCAGTGAATACAATTTGTTGAACGATTTAGCAGCAACAACAACAACACCAGGGTGCAATGCAGCTGGAATATAGTATCTGTTTAGAGAGATAATATCGACATCTGTGATGAAAAATGAAACACTGAATAATGTTAGAACAATAATAACGGGTTTATAAAGATATGGGGTCTATAAAGACTCCATGGGGTCTATTGTCTATAGAACAGATGAGGACTTCTGTCTATAGAAGATCTGGGGTCTTCTGTCTATATGAGATCTCTGCAAATCCCAGGTCTTCTGTCTACAAAAATCCCAAGGTCTTGCCTGTGATAAATCTGGGCCTTTTGTATGTATAAACCCAGAAACCTGAAGAAGAAGATCTTAAGTGTTCTGTATATAGATGCGATTAAGTTTTCTGCAGTCATAGCATGACCTATCGAGTTCAGGGTTTAGACACATCAATTAAATTGGTTGGCACTCCTTATATTGGGGTTAAAATCTTTGCCACTTTTCTAATTTTAAACATTTTCCATTTTCATCAAAATTTCATCAAAATTTTTCCATCACATCATTTGTCTAATAATAGTATACCTCATAAATAACACAGTACTTTGATGAGCAATTTATACGGCGTACTGAAATAAATTTCAATAATGTTTTTAAAAATATTTGACTTCCATATATTCTCTCCCCTGGAAAATGAAAAAGAAAAACATTAAATGGATAAATCCATTTCGAGTTTTTGTGTGGCGAATTTCACATAAATTTTCCTCATGACCACATAACTTTGTGCCGACCTGCCTGCCAGTCAGCCAGCCAGCTTTGCAATTCACTTTTTTATTTTGAATGAATGCTGCTGCTTAAGGTGGTGCCTTTTATTAATTTATTACCCTAACAAGCGGATAACCTTGAAATGTTTCCCCTAAAAAAATATTTAAATATAGAAAAATATGTGAACAGTGGCTTTGCCTTAGGAAATTCTTTTAAAATTCGTTTGGCCAATCTCATTTTGAGGGCTTGGGGGAGTGAAGTGCCTCCGATATAAACATTTTGGGGTCGGTGTTTATTTATTTTAATTTTTTTTTTTTGTTGACATTTTCTGTTCTCTGCAAATATTGAGCTGACGAAGTGTTTGCTTCTGAGTCGTCGAGTGTGTGTGTTAGTGTGTGCAAGCTAGAATCTACAGAAAAAGGTCTGTTTGAGAAAAAATAAATAAATTGTTGACTGATTGCCGTTGAGCTTAAATGGAGGATATAAGA
Source organism: Musca vetustissima (assembly GCF_032173495.1). NCBI lineage: Eukaryota > Metazoa > Arthropoda > Insecta > Diptera > Muscidae > Musca > Musca vetustissima. Next base: position 64,650 of record NW_026876928.1, on the reverse strand, counting down.
CAAACACTGTGTTTGGATTTTGAACACGTGCGTCAAATAAATCATTTTTGCAGTGCATTCAAGACACAGCAACAACAACAACAGTTTGTATTATGGCACTTGATAGATATGCTTGTCATATGTGGTCGCTCGAACTTTTAAGAAACAAGTGCCTCACTGGGGGCATATGGGAACACCTGGCGTGTTGAAGGCTATTGGAGAATTCTTTTTGTCTACAGAAGACCTTAACAAGGTCTCCATCCACTTGAAAGTCTAAAGAATATCTTCGTTCAATGGAAGACATTTGTAAAGGGAAAATTCTGCATCTATAGAAGAAAGAAGTAGTTGTTGTTGTATATTTTAGAAGATTTGAAGATAGTTTTCTCTCTATCTAAAGAAGGCCGAAAAAGAGTCCTATATACAGACGATAAAAAGTAAGTTTTTTGACTATAGTCGACCTGAAAGTTTTCTGATTACAGAAGAATACATATTAAAGACCAGAAGAAGATCGACCTGTAAATAATATATTTTGTCAATAGAAAAAATACTAGAGATTTTCTGTCAATTGAAGGTATGCAGGAGGTCTTCTGCCCAAACTTACCTATAGAAGGTCTTTAGAAAATCGTGTGTCAACTCATATGAAATACACAGAAGTTGCAGAGTATGTCAATAAAAGACCTAAAGGTTGTATTATTTCTATAGACTACCTGGATGTGAAATCGAAACGATTAAATATCCTGCAAAAAATATTTCATGCATACAAAATATGGGGAAGGTACTCTAAGGTCGATATAAGTGTTCTGATTATAGAAGACTTGAAAGCTTTCTGTTCATAGCAGATCTGACGAGAGTCGTTTGTTTTCAAAAGATCTGGAAATAGTATCCTATCTTCTGTCAAAAGACCTATAGCAGGGTTTCTGTCCAAAGCAGACCTATAAAATATCTGATGCAGGTCATAAACCTATATATTTTCTCAAGTAGATCTCCTGTTTACAAAACAGGATGTCCATTTAAAACGAATGACTTCTGTCTGTAAAGAAAACCCCCTGTCTATAAAATATTAGAGAAAAGTTGTCTATGTTTAGCAGACCGGTAGAAATTCTACGATATAAAGAATATATCCTGTTATAGATGGCTCCTCTATATAAAAAAATTTAGTAGGTATTCCACAAAGAGGTAAGATCTGAAGCAGGTCTTATATCTATAGAAATTCTGAAGTAGGTCTCCTGCCTACAAACGAGGTGGAGAACATCTCCTGTATATAAGACTCTGAGCTTCTGTCTACAGAAGACATAATAAAGTCCTCTGTCCATAAAAGATCGGAAAAAAATCTCATGAATTCCTGGTAGAAAGCATCCAACAATAGAAGGTATGGATAATGTCTTCTATGTAATCCGATGTAAAGACGGTTTAACGTGCTTATGAAGTCTATGGGAAGAATAAAAAAGAAGATTTTCTGTAGCAGACCGGTAGAAGATCTACGAACTGTTAGGAAACTGCTATAGATGGGTATTCTATATAGAAACTATTTAAAAGGTATTCCACAAAGAGATAATATCAGAAGCAGGTTTTATCTCTATAGAAGTTCTGAAGTTGGTATCCTGTTTACAAACGAGGTGGAGAACATCTACGGTATATAAGACTCTGAGCTTCTGTCTACAGAAGACTTAAGAAAGTCCTCTATCAATAAAAGATCTTAAAACGTCTCCTGCACTCATGGTAGAAAGCTTCCGACAATAGAAGGTATTGAGGAGGTCCTCTATGTTTATCAGATCTAAACATCGTCTATCATCTGTCGAAGACCTGAATATAGATTCCCATTATACAAGTGGTATTATATATAAGGCCTTGAGAACATCTACATGTAGATTAGTTCGTATGTCATAGAATACCTGAGTTCTTATGTCAATATCTGACGGTTTCGCCTTTTGAAATCTTGAAGTCTTTCCGCGGAAAAAGACTGCAGGTTTCTTCTGTCTATAGAAGATCTGAGGATCTGTCTATATAAAAGACTTTGTCTCTTGTCGGTTAAAGACCTGAGGACTACTGTTTATAGAAGCCACGAGGTTTTCTAAAAAAATAGTTATGTCCATAGCAGATATAACGACGGTTCTCTAGATATAGAAAATCTGAATATGACTGTAGAAGACTTTGAGTCTTCTGTTATTAGAATGTCCTTAAGTCGTCGGATTGTGCAAAAATCATTATATTCTGACTATAGAAATATCGAAGACTCCTGTCTATAAATGACCTAAGGTCTTCTGTTTATAGAAGACCTATGGAACTACATCCTCAAAAAAGCTGAGAATTTATGTCTGTAGAATAACTCTATAGAAGCCCCAGGGATTTTGTCCAAGAGGAAACCTGAAAACTTCTTCACAATACCGGATGTCTCTTGGCTAAAGAAGGCGTGTAGTTCTTTGTTTAATATCTAAATAATGCCTGAGGTCTTCAGTCTACATAAGACTTGAGGAGAACTTGGTGTTTTTGGTAATTGAAGACCTGTGTCTTCTGAGGAACTCCATCTGCTGTCTTATTCTGATAAAAGACCGGAGGTCTTTTGTCCGTAAAATAATTCATAGAATTCCTAAGAAATTTTGTCCATGGGAATTCCAAATAAATTCTGCCTAACTAAGACCTGTATTTTTTTGTTTATAGAAGACCTGAAGTCGTCTCTCTATAGAAGACCTGAGGTTTAATATCAAAATAATGCCTGAAGTCTTTAGTATACACAAGACTTGATGAGGACTTTGGGTCTTTGGTAGTAGAAGTGTCTTCTGTCTTTATCTAAATCGATGTCTTATTTCTAAGAAACAATCTGTATATTTTCTCTATTAAAAATCTGTGGTGTTATGCGAGGGTCCTACAGAAGACTTGAGGTCTTCTGTCGTTGCATGATCTGAGATTTACACTCCATTCAAGGCTGAGAACTTTTGCTATAGGAGACCTAAAATCTTATGACTTTGGAATACCTGAAGCCATCTGTCTATAAAAGACTTAAGTTTTTTTATATAAAATACCAGAGGTTTTCGTCAGGTATTTTTTTTTAGAAAAAATGGGTTTCATTAATCCAAGATACACTCTTATGTCTATAGAATACCTGTCAGTGTGCTAAAATCCCAGAAAAGGCTAATGCATTCCTTGAATCTCCCAAAAACTTTTTTTATTTTTGAATATCGATAAAAAATCCATTGAATAATCTGTATAAGGGTTTTCTATTTGTAATCTATAATTTCCCAAACAAACATATGTGACCCCATTAGCTAACAACAAAATATACCGAACTTCTATCTAATGACCATTACCCAACAACAAGTGTCAAATTATCAAACATAATATTATGTGTGATTGTGTATGGCCCTAACAAACAATATGTTTCATGTAACAATATTTACAACAACAAATACACTACACACAAATCGTTGTTTATAATTCTTGTTGTTGTTGCTGCGACAAATGTGTGAACATTAAATATGACTCATATCTAAAGAGTCTGGTGAGGGAGCTAGGCAGGCCGACGAAGAGAGAGAGGGAGAGAGAGCGAGCGATGTTACAAAGAAAATAACATATTGTAAATCCAAAAGCCCCCAACAAGAACAACACAGTATTATGGTAATAAACAAAACATAACTCTAGTATGTTCTGGTGTATGTGTCTGGCATGAAAATATGGACTATAGATAGAGATGGGCAGTGGGTAAATACCCAAAGGGTAAATACCCGGTAAATTGGGTAAATACCCGGTAAATTGGGTAAATACCCATTTGTGGGTATTTATTTGGGTATTTACTATATTGAATCGGTAATACAACATCTTACACCCTATTTCCGGGTTTATGTTATCAAATCGATTAAGAATGGATAGTTTTACGATACTTTAAAGACGTGGGTAAAAACTTGGGTAAATACCCGAGTTTTTACCCAAAAATTGGGTACAAACTCATTAACTGCAGAACCACTTGACATAGGCGGGCAAAATTTTGCACACATGTTTCTAATGTCAAAGCAAATACAGAAATCCAACATGGGGTCCCTGGGTCCAAGTTTTGATATAGCCCCCATATAACCATATTTCCCGATTTAAGGTATTTTTTGTCTATTAGACACATTTTACAACCAAATTGGCTGTAAGTTGGCACAGAGTGTTCTTTTTGAGTACAAAATGTCCATGCAAAAATTTATGTATGTAGGTCCATATTTACTGGTAGCCCCCATACAAAGGTACCCCTATTTTGAGTATTTACCCAAAAAATGGGTATAAACTCATTAACTGCAGAACCACTTGACATGGGCGGCCACAATTTTGCACACATGTTTCTAATGTCAAAGCAAATACAGAAATCCAACATGGAGTCCCTGGGTCCAAGTTTTGATATAGCCCCCATATAACCATATCCCCCGATTTAAGGTATTTTTTGTCTATTAGACACATTTTACAACCAAATTGGCCGTAATTTGGCACAGAGTGTTCTCTTTGGGTACCAAATGTCCATGCAAAAATTTATGTATGTAGGTCCATATTTACTGGTAGCCCCCATACAAAGGTACCCCTATTTTGAGTATTTACCCAAAAAATGGGTATAAACTCATTAACTGCCGAACCACTTGACATTGGCAGCCAAAATTTTGCACACATGTTTCTAATGTCAAAGCAAATATAAAAATCCAACATGGGGTCCCTGGGTCCAAGTTTTGATATAGCCCCCATATAACCATATCCCCCGATTTAAGGTATTTTTTGTCTATTAGACACATTTTACAACCAAATTGGCCGTAATTTGGCACAGAGTGTTCTCTTTGGGTACCAAATGTCCATGCAAAAATTTATGTATGTAGGTCCATATTTACTGGTAGCCCCCATACAAAGGTACCCCTATTTTGAGTATTTACCCAAAAAATGGGTATAAACTCATTAACTGCCGAACCACTTGACATAGGCAGCCAAAATTTTGACCACATGTTTCTAATGTCAAAGCAAATATAAAAATCCAACATGGGGTCCCTGGGTCCAAGTTTTGATATAGCCCCCATATAACCATATCTCCGATTTAAGGTATTTTTTGTCTATTAGACACATTTTACAACCAAATTGGCCGTAATTTGGCACAGAGTGTTCTCTTTGGGTACCAAATGTCCATGCAAAAATTTATGTATGTAGGTCCATATTTACTGGTAGCCCCCATACAAAGGTACCCCTATTTTGAGTATTTAACCAAAAAATGGGTATAAATTCATTAACTGCCGAACCACATGTTTCTAATGTCAAATCAAATATAAAAATCCAACATGGGGTCCCTGGGTCCAAGTTTTGATATAGCCCCCACATAACCGTACCTACCGATTTAAGGTGGTTTTTGACACAAATGGTTCAAAATCAACATTATTTCCTGTATGGGAATTGGGGTCTTCCAAACACACGTCAATTAGTTCGGCTGTTAAATATATTTAAATACCCAAAATCAGGACCGTTATATAGGACAGAAAACGTGGACCAGAGTAAACAATTGGTACTCATTGAGAACTCTCTGAGCCAAATTTCAGCCAATAAAATTGGCTCATAGATAAAAATTACCTAAAATCGGGAGTTACGGTTACATGAGGGCTATATCAGAACTTGGACCCAGAGACCCCATTTCCCACACCAGTATTTGTATTGATATTAAAACCATCTGAACCAATTTTTGGCCGCCTATGTCAAGTGGTTCGGCAGTTAATGAGTTTATACCCATTTTTTGGGTAAATACTCAAAATAGGGGTACCTTTGTATGGGGGCTACCAGTAAATATGGACCTACATACATAAATTTTTGCATGGACATTTGGTACCCAAAAAGAACACTCTGTGCCAAATTACGGCCAATTTGGTTGTAAAATGTGTCTAATAGACAAAAAATACCTTAAATCGGGGGATATGGTTATATGGGGGCTATATCAAAACTTGGACCCAGGGACCCCATGTTGGATTTTTATATTTGCTTTGACATTAGAAACATGTGTGCAAAATTTTGGCCGCCTATGTCAAGTGGTTCGGCAGTTAATGAGTTTATACCCATTTTTTGGGTAAATACTCAAAATAGGGGTACCTTTGTATGGGGGCTACCAGTAAATATTGACCTACATACATAAATTTTTGCATGGACATTTGGTACCCAAAAAGAACACTCTGTGTCAAATTACGGCCCACCCTAAAAGCATTTGCCTAGAACGCCTACAAAATTGGGTGACCACATAAATTGTGTGTTAATAATCTCTAGCGGCCATGCAGGCAGGCCTGTTGTGACTTAATGTCGATAATGATAATTATGATGGGAATGATAATGATGACGACAACACCAACAATATGTTGTTGTGTATTTTTTGTTTTTTAGATATGTTTGTATGTACTCGAATTTTTGGCTAATGAAGTGTAACGATTTGTTATTCAGCTGTTTTTTGGTTGTTGCCTTCTAAATGTTTATTAAATGAGTTTCATGCATTTGTGGTCGTCGTTGTCGTTGCTTTTATTTTTTGTTTTGCTAATGATATTCGTATTATATATATGAATATTCAGTATCTACAATTGGGTATATTGTCCGAATTTTTTTTTATTGTTGTTACTCATATTGACTTACAAATTATGGCTCATTTGTTTTGGCGTCGCGAAAAAGTTATTCATTAAAATGGAAAATTTTTGAAATTAAAAAAAAAGTTTTCCATGGAAAAATCTATTATGCATATTTAGCCGCTAGCAGACTATTGAGATGCGAATTCTTTGCAGATTAATTAACATGAATATTTTTTAAATTTGCACTAGGGCAAATGAACGTACAAATTGGGGAAGTTTAAAATATATGTATTGTAGGACGATTTTTCCGTAAAATAATATGGTGACGTATGACTAACGACAATGACTACGTTATGACTACGTTACAATGCACTATTCAGATGTCTCATAATTGTGGAACATGACATTATCTTCTGAAAAAGTAAATTTTATTATGAAAAGAAAATTCGTCTTCTGTTTAGACAAGACCTGAGGTATATTGCCCAAAGAAGGCTTGGAATCTTTTAGCTATAGACGACCTGAAGTCTTTTGTACATAAAGAGTTCTATATATGATATACTCTGTCTATGAAAGGCCTGTAGTCATCCATCTATAAAAGTCCTGAGGTTTATCTATAAAAAGGCCTGATTCTGTCAGTCTATAGAGGACATGAAGTCCTAGCCCAGAAGCACCAGCCTATAGAACTGTGAATAATACTATGCATGAATAAACCGACCGTAGTGTCACAGAACATTGGAACTGTGCGATAACTAATGAAGCAAAATCGTCATGCAGTATAGCGTGAAGTAGAGGTGCCCTTGAATATATCATATTTTGGCTGTAGACGAGCTGAAGTCTTCTGTATCTCTACTTTATATACAGAAGACTTCAGCTCGGCTTGGAATAAGTATATATCGACGCCTCCGAACCATAGTATGTTTTAAAGTTCTTTACGTTTTTAGATACTACGGTCCTTAATTTAAATTCACTGAAATTTTGGTAATCATCGGCCAATCCAAACCTAAGTTATAAGCAAAAATGTACTTAGCATTGCACGTACGATTAAAGAAACTTCCATACTTTGAAAGCTTCTGCCTATGAAAGGATTGTAGATAAACATATTGTGGCATACCACCTGTTTACCTAAAGTTTGCGGAGATATTCGAAAAACGAAAAAGAGAAGGCAAATATCGTTGCCCTATAAAAATACTAGCTCTCACATACCGGCTCAAACTAACCCCTTCTTGACCATCCAAATCTTGAAATTGATAGGTCATCCACCGAACAGCCTTGACTTGGCATCCAATTTCCAAAAATCAAAAAATGCATTTCGATTTTCGTCGCCAGAAGATTCTCTTGAAGCATTGGAAGTAAATATTACATAGTTGTCTCAATTGTAGTTGAAAAAGTTCTTCGAAAATTAGGTAGAGCCCACGAAAAATCATGCAGAAGAATACTTTGTAAAACAATAAAGCCAATTATGACAGGCATTTCTACACAACATCCAAATAAAATATGTTATTCTTTTTTAAAAATTGTTTTAACCAAAAACAACATTTATTTCTTATTGTATAAAGGAGCCATAATTTTTTTTCTATATTCTTTAAACTACTGAATGTAATTTGGCTAAGATGCTGTCATCTGGGGCGTATAATATACGACAACACGTATACGCAATGTAGTAGCAAAACAAATTTTGATTATAGAATTTGTCATTAATTTTCTATTCATAATGCCTAATGCAATCCGCATTTACAACCATGGAAATTAATTTTTCTTAACCTACTTTTAATTAGTTACATTTAAGGAATGAATATATAGTTAATCATTTCACAACTTATATTCATATTCAACTAATCCCCATTTGTTGTTTTCATAAAAACAACTATTTATTTTTTTTGATTTAGTTCCGGTTTCGTTCTGCTTTAATCGTTCTTTTGTAGTCTGTTGTCGCAATCATCTCCATTGTTTTCTAAGTAGCTCTAAGTAAAGTGGCATTAAAATTGAAATCGGTTTAAAGTTAAGAATAAGAAAAATATAATAATAAACTCAATTTTAACGACACAAAATCCTATTATATGGCACGAAGAAGATTTGTTGGCCTTAGTTGCGGTGGAATGAAAAAAAGATATAAAGAAGTTAGGGTCTTTGCAAAAAGATCATTATGGTTTGAGAGGTTAAGGCTAGAGATTTGTGTTAATTGCTAAAAATGATCGGATTAATTGCACGGTTAAATATCAATACAAAATTCAAAACTTTATTTTAACATAAAAATTCGAGTTAAAAAATTAAAAGTTTCAAGGCAGTCGGAACAAAATAAATAAAAAAATAAATTACAAACGTACAACCTTCATGAAAAGTGAAGAATTATATCTTGGAGGTGATACGATTACATTCTGAAAAAAATACAAATTTTGTGATGCAGGCGTATACGTTCTGACAGCACGTATATAAGGGTTTCAAGAGGCCACCTTTACATAAAATTAAGGAAATATATAGAGAAACTATACGAGAATAAACGGGAAAATATATGAGCATCTGTTTTATATTTTATCAGAAATATTTGTTGGCATTATGTCAAGGTTGTGGATGATTTTGGAAGCTACTAGGACAGAAAATGAATGTAGTAATCTTTGTAATATAGTCGTATACGTTCTGACAACACTTATACGCATTATGAAACATTATACGCAATATAAAACCATTGGTGTGTGTTGAATCTCTAAAAATTTGGTTTTCTTGTAATGATAATTTTTTAAATGTATACTAAGTGAATAGCAATTTTGTAGCTTAATATCGGACTGCCGCAAATAAATATTATTAACATTTATAATGATATAGTATTTTGGTTATAAAATTCAGACAAATCCGATAACTTTTCATAATCTATAAATTATACGAAATGTGTGTGTTTTGAGCAAGGATACTGTAAATGTGGAAAAGGATAATGAAAACATAGGGATATTAATTTCTTAGAAAAATATTCCTGATTCGATTTAACTGAAAAATATATACATTTTTTGTTCATGATTTTTAAGAGTTACCTGCAAAAAAATTCACCAAGAATTTGTCCTACTGAGCTCATAATAGCTCTCCATAATCTATAATATATATGAAATGTGTTAATGTGCATAGATAACAAGTTTTCTTAGCAAGGATACTGTAAAAATGGAAAAGGACAATAAAACATACGAATATTAACATATATTGTCTGAGAAGATCGTATGTAAAAAATATTTTTATATAATATTTGGAGGTCCAAAAATCTCTTCTTGTGCTATTACGGCAAAACTTATACGCAATTATGGTGACTTATAGTTTTGATCTTTGAATAGATTTTGGTATCCGAAAATAGTTAGTTATATTAGTTTGGGGAAAAAGAAATCCATTTTCGGAAATGACGATAAAATCGGAAAAATTATCGAAGTTGACCGGCATGTTAGCAGTCGTAATATTGCCCAGGAGCTAAAAATCGACCATAAAACTGTTTTAAACCATTTACACAAAAGGAACCTCGGTGTTTGGGTGCCAAACCAATTAACAGAAAAAAAATAGGATGGAACGAATTTCCATCTGCGGAATGAGATAGGCTCATTTCTTAAACGGATGGTGAATGGAGATGAGAAATGGATCACATACGATAACTCTGTGGTTATCGTATGCGATCCGTCGTGATCAAAGAACGGTGAAGCACCTCAAACGGTGGCCAAACAAGGACTATCGGCCAGGAAGGTTCAGCTATGCATTTGGTGGTACTGGAAGGGGATTATTTATTATCAGTTGCTTCCATATGGCCAAACGCTAAATTCTGATCTCTACTGTCAATCAACTGGATAGAAATTGACCAGAAACATCCAAAATTTGCAAACAAGGAAGGTGTTGTGCTCCAAAAGGACAATGCTAGGCCACACACATTGACTCGCCAGAAACTTTAGGAGCTTGGTTGGGAAATTTTAATGCATCCGCCATACAGCCCGAACTTGGCACCAAGCGATTATCATCTTTTTCTTGCATTGCAAAATTTCGTTAATGATAAAAAATTGGTATTTAGAGAGGATTGTGAAAATCGACTACTAGAGTTTTTCTATGAGAGAGGTCTTTAAAATGACAACAAATCATACAACTAAACGGTGCAGATTTGGCTCAAATCGGAAATTCCGAAGCATGTTAAATAAAATCCTATAGTTCATATACAAATAATGGATTTCTTTTTCCCCAACCTAATTTATAAAGAATTTCCTTCATGAACTTTAGAGGTACAATTAAATTTCATTCCGAGTTCATAATATACTCGCCAAAGAAGTTCATCTTCATTTTTCACCATCTGTCTATGACCTTGATTTTATGTCACAGAATAGTCAAAAGAGATCCTAATTGAAAATCTGAATTGTTTATTTTTATAAGGAAATCTTCCATATTTGATTACGTTATTAAGATATATTTATTCCAGATATAACTGTTGAAAGACCAGTTCTTTTTGTTAGTATATAAATTTTGCGTTCTATTAGTTAGTAACAAAATTGCGTATAAGTATTGTCAGAACGTATACGCCTGACTAAATGCTTTCAGCGTATACATAATGGCAACACTTATACACAATAATGGTAAATAATAGAACTAATCTCCGAAAAAATAATTCATATTTTCAGAAGATAAGCTTTTTTTCTGATATACGAAAACTTAACTACTGATCCATCGGAGAATAAAGACGAATATAACTTTTTTGCGCAATGGAAACACATTACTACGAAACACCATATATTGGGATGCAATGCAATTTTAATGAGAACCAATGAAAAGGTTTTAAGGTTCTAATTTCCGGAAATATATAATGAAACTTAATTTAAATTCTCTCGATTATGTGTTGCAAAAGAATACATAAGTCTAGTTCCACGAAATAATTTTTTGTCATAGTACTTCAATCAGCGTACACTCCATGAACATCATCACTTTCCCTTTCGTTAAGAACAATTTTTTGCCCACTCCAAAGTCCTTAAATATGTCAACACTTTCACGCTAACACGCACACACTGCGAGTCTATATATAAGACATATAAACATGGATAAGTCATAAATTTCATTAACTCTTACATCTGTCAATTTGACTGACATGCTGGTTGCTTTGTTGATGGGATTGTGAGGGAGAAAAACAGACAGCCATGCAGGCAGCCCGGCAGTGGATGGCTAAGTAGTCAGTGAATTTTGGGCATCAGTAACGCAATAAATCAGAATGTGTGAGTATATTTACGGGATACGCAATACACAAGATAATCGTAAAACACAAGTGCACAGAGAGAAATGGTAAAAAATCTGAAAATGTATAAGGTCGAAGGACCATCTGACAAATTAAATAAAAAATAAATGCTTCAACAAAAAAATGAGCTTGATTTAAGATATTCGAAATATTTCTAAGCCTGGAACAATACCTTAAGCATGTGTTCTATTTGTTGGAGACGTCATAAAGATCTCCTCTGTATAGCTTAAGGAATCATCAATTGATCTTCTAAGTAATACAACTGCAGAAGGTATTCTACAAACAAAGAGGTGACAAAATCCTTCCATAATTCGTCCGTACATAAAATGCCTGTAAAGAAGTCCTTTTGAAGATATTTTGAAATTCCCTATTATATAGAAAACACCCTAAGCCCCACTATCTTTTAGTTTTTTGAAGATCTTAACATTTTTTTACACTGTACCAAAAAAAACAAAATTCTCGCACTTTCACAGCTTTATATATCTCATCGGCAATCGACAATATCTCCTCTGTCTCCCTTCGCTCTTTCTCAGAGGCACACAACAGCAAACATAATGAAACGAAATGGGAAATAAATCAAATTAAGCTGTCAATGTTGTTATACGTTTTGGTGCTGCTGGTTCGCTCGATGGTACTTTACAACACATCGTATGTGTAGCCAGTGTTACTCACTCACTAGCTCGCTCGTTCACTTCAATGTTCGTCAGCAAACCTCTGCACGCCTGACATCTCCTTTGCCACACCATCGCCATCCTACCGTTAATTCCCTTAGGCAAACTTAAAATTGTCTGTAGTACTTATTTCCATTTGATGGGCACAAGGCGAAAAGTACTCGACTGGTTGGTTCGTTGGTTGTCGGTCGGTCGGTGGGTTGTTTGGTGTCGAGAAAGTGGGTGAACACACAAGTGAGTGAATGAAATCCATGGAAAGTAGTTGAAGTTAATCGTGGAACTTGTTGTGAGAACTGCGTTCTGTCCATGCAGAGAACTTCATTATTGCCAATATTCATGGTGACGCTTAGCGTCAGAGGTATGCTATTGCCTGATAATGAATGAATTGTTAATGTCAAGATTGATAGAAGTTGTTGATATGATTAGATGGGATTTATGATAACGAAAAAAAAAAAAAAAACGTAATAAGAGCTTCATGAAAAAGCTCCACTACGTGTTCACACGTACCACTGAATGGACATAATAAATGGCGAATAGAACAAATTAGCAAGTCAATCAGTGTGTTGGGTAGAGATTGAGTTGATAATTTTAATGTGTTGGAAGTGGACATCAGCAATCAGTGTACTGAAGCTCGGAACTCACAGGATTTATATGACACGAAATGAGTGAGGATTTCTGATGTGGGAAAATGTAGCCAAAGGAAGAAAATCTCTTACAGACGACCATGACTTGGTATCTGTAGTGAAAAGAACTGCTACAAACAGTCAGCCAACAAGGTAAAGTAAAGTAAAAACAGCAGCGAGAATCCCCAGCTTGAACAGATGTTTTCCAGGGCCTTTATAAGGCTTTGATTTTTTTTAAGTATATTTTTAAAGGCCTATATAAGGAGTGTATTTTTTAAAAGAATTTTTTTCCAGGGCCTACATAAGTCGTGGATTTTTTAAAGAATTTTTCAAAGACCTATATAAGGCGTGGATTTTTTCATAAATTTTTCCATGGCCTTCATAAGGCTTGGGTGTTTTAAAGAATTTTTTACAGAGCCTATATAAGGCGAGGATTTTTTAAAGAATTTTTTCCAGAGCCTATATAAGGCGTGGATTTTTTAAAGAGTTTTTTCCAAGGCCTATCTATATAAGGCGCGGATTTTTAAAGAATTTTTTCCAAGGCCTATCTATATAAGGCGTGGATTTTTTAAAGAATTTTTTCCAGATTCTATATAAGGCGTGGATTTTTTAAAGAATTTTTTTCCAGCGCCTATATAAGTCGTGGATTTTTTAAAGAATTTTTTCTAAGGCCTATATAAGGCGTGTTTTTATTTAAATAATTTTTTCCAAGGTTATATTTTTAAAGAATTTTTTCTAAGGCCTATATAAAGCGTGGATTTTTTTAAAGAATTTTTTCCAGTGCCTATATAAGGCGTGGATTTTTTAAAGAATTTTTTTCCAGAGCCTATATAAGGCGTGGATTTTTTAAAGATTTTTTTTCCAGAGCCTATATAAGGCGTGGATTTGTTTTAAAGATTTTTCCAAGGTTATATATATAAGCCATGGACTTTTTAAATATTTTTTTCCAAGGACCATCAAGCCTTATATAAGGCATAGACTTTTTAAATATTTTTTTCCAAGGACCATCAAGCCTTATATAAGGCATAGACTTTTTAAATATTTTTTTCCAAGGACCATCAAGCCTTATATAAGGCATGGATTTTTTTATGGAATTTTTTTTTCAAGGCCTATATAAGGCGCGGATTTTTTCCAGGCGAAGTGATTGATTAATTTTTCATTGTGAGTAAAAATGTAGCATTTCTCAGACACCAAAATCACTTCAATGTTTTATTTACTGTGAAGTTTGATTTACAAAACGAAAAAATACGACGCAAATAGAAAGTGAATCCAAACCAGCAACAACAATAAATAGTGCGTAATTGCGTAGCAAAAAAGAAAAAAAAAACGTCAAGAATAAATTATGACGACAACAAAGAAACACACCACACAGAAAGTTCCCTTTCCGTATTAATCATCAGCACCAATAATCAGCATGATTATCATAAACATCATCATTATTGGTCATCATGATGAAAATGGTGATGAGGATGGTGACGATTACGATTACCATAAGAATAATAAGATTCATTTCTTCTTCAACAGATACAATTTACATTTCATTTTGCTCTCACACTCACAATGTCCTTGACTTCTTTTTGCTGAGCATGGGAAAGGATATATTCGTCCATTGTTTGAAAAGACTTCATTAGCACCCAGGGAGAGAGCGAGTGTTTGTACAGATTGTGTTTGGGGAGAACTCGAGAGTAACAAACAAAACTTGAAGTTAAACGTGTCAGAGTATTTGTGGTTGTCTTCTATTTGTGTTAAATTCTCCATACACAAACACATTGTCCTTGGGTATGGTTGATTCTTTGGTGTCCTTCTTCTTGTTGTTTTTTGCCAAATCTTTTCTCACTGAAACGTTTGTCTGACAATCGTATTTCTTAATTTACATTTGCTTAACCGTATCACCACCAGAGGTAGTTGTATCCTTCTCTCGTTTGGTTCGTTCGTCCGTACGTACGTTTGTTTGTTATTTTCTGGTATTATCCTTATCATGTTAGTGTATTGGTGTATACAAACAAGGTCAATGAATACATGCACACAACAAAACAGAACACAACAATTCAATGCAATCAATGTGGGGTATTAAAAACAAGGACTGAGAATGAACTGTTGCTATTGTGTGTGTGTGTGAATTTTAAATGTTTAAGTTCAGAGTATCGATTGTTGGTGAATTGTCGTATTTGCGTCATTCAGTGACAACACAGTGTTCAGAAAGTAATAAAAAATGAGAATTGAAAGACAATGGGATGAAGGACGTCATATTCGTGGGAAAGGGATTATGTTTACAGAAGAAGATATTCCACCAGAAGTGGACCTAGAGTGGTCTATCTGTAGAATATATTTTCTTAGCACCAAACTTCTGTCGTATATGTCAAAAGGCTAATGGAAAGTCTTCTAGCTATTCAACTTAGGGAAGATACGTATACGTACGTATCTATAGAAGTCTGATTAGAAGCGTTTTAGTTACAGAAGATCGGTAAAAGGCTTTATATATTCAGAAGGCCAGTGGTATAGGAAGGACATAGGAATCCCTACTATCTACAGAAGGCGAATCAAATGCATATAGGAAGGAATGTCGTATATCTATAAAAGGTTGGTGAAAGGTCAAAAATATATGGAAGTCTGTGGATTACCCTCTACTTTTAAAAACCAGTATCTATATCACGTATCCAATCTATAAAAGGTATCCTACTATCTATATAAGGTATCGAAGACATAAATGCGGTCGCAATGCTGTCTATCTATAGAAGACCGTCGGATCGACTGTCTATCTATAGAAGACCGTCGGAGATATGAAGGCTTTCTATCTATACATAAGTTCATCGGAAAACCTTCATTCATAGGAAGGGCTTCTGTCTGTAAAAAGTCGTTTAAAGGCCAAATATCTTTAGAAGGTCTGTGAAATACCCTCAACTCCAAGGGCTGGTGGAAAGTCTTCTATATAAAGAAGTCCGTCTACAAAAGGCCGTTTTTTATTTATTACTTATCTATATATAAAATACTATCGGAAAGAATAGAAAGCCTTTGGAAGACTTTCAATTTAAAAGAGGTGGTCGTATGATGTCCTCTATACTTAGGGCCTTCCGGAAAGCTTTCATTCATCGAAAGGGCTTCTGTCTGTAAAAGGTCGGTAAAAGGCTAAATATCTATAGGTCAGTGGAATAGGTGTAAAAATCTATATACAGAAGACATTGGAAGGCATTCCATCTATAGAAAGTCGTCTGAAGTCTTTCTATGTAAAGAAGATAATTTGAAAGATCTATAGAATAACTTTGGTGGGTCTCCTACAATTTGAAGGTCTAGAAGACCAGTCCTTGGTTGGTCTTCCATATATAAGAGACAATTAGATTGTCTACTATCCGATGACGATCTATGAAACTTTACTCCATAGAAGTGTTATGTATGGTATGGTACAAATCAGTGGAAACAATGAACTCACAGAATAACCGGAGTGGATTCTATCCTTTCAACCCCTGAAATCGTCTATAGATTGAAGACCTATGAGGAAGACATTAAAGACTTAGAGAAGCTCATTTATTTATTGGCGACCTGTGAAAGGTCCTGAAAGATTTCTATGCATTAAAGACTTAGAGAAGCTGAAGATGGGCTTCTATCCACTAAAGACCAGTGAATGATTTTTAAAACCTATCGAATGTCTTTTATGAATTAGAGGCCTGTATAAAATCGTCTATAGACATGTAGAAAGTTTGAAGACCTGTTGAAGATCTCCTATCCTTTACAAGCTTGAGGAAAGATGTATACCCATCGAAGGCCTGAGGAAGGTCGTTTGTCCCCTAAAGGTATTGTCTCCATAAATTACCTGAGGGTTCTTTCATTCATTTAAAACCTGAGAGCGTGTTTTATCCATTCAAGACCCAGAGAAAGCATTCTATGAGGCCTGTGCCATATGAGGCTTGTGTAAATACTTTTATCTATTGGAGACCGTTGAAAGGTTTTTATCCATCGAAGATTTTATGTCCATAGATGACCTGATGGATAATTTTTTTCTAAAGAAAACCAGAGATTTCTTCAATTCATTTAGTGTCTTATGCATTAAAGACTTGGATGGGATATTCTATGCATTGGATAACAGTGGAAGGATTTGTTTTATATTGGAGACCATTGAGAGGTTTCCTATTCATTGTGGACCTGGCGAAGACATTCTATAAGGAATGTTATTTCTCCAAAGAAGAAGGGCGAATTATTCCATTCAATGAAATAAATGGGGACTGGTTTTTGACATTAAAGACAAGGAGAAGGCATTTTATCAATTGGAGACCAGTGGGAAAACTGTCATGTCTTGCAGATCGGTAAAAGTTCTTCAAGCGATTGAAGACGTAGAGGAATGTTGGTTAAGTAAAATACTTGTTTTTGTTGCATGGCAGAACTGTCAAAAACTTCCAATGGGCGATCTGTGAAAGGTGTGCTATTCATTGAAGGTCTCCAAAGGGGACCTTTGTATTGTTGGCATTGAAGTCGTAAGGAAAGTTAAAGGTCCCGATGGCCTTGTATCCACTGGAAGTATTTTTTGTATAGAAGACCTGCAGTATTTCTTCTACCTTTATGTGATTATTAGAATGTTTTTTATCGGGTTTTCCTAAAATATGTTTCCCATTAATTTTTGTGATATGAGGATGGTTTTCAATTCGCTGGAGGCCTGTAGAAGGTCTTCAATGGATGCTTTGTCTTTTTGTATAGAATACCTGTATTATTTCTACCCTCTTTATGAGACTTCAAGAAGAATTTTTGTACGTATAATATCCTAGCCTTGAAAGTTTCATAATACAATTGTGGAAGATCTTATATTTAAATAAGGCATTTGAATGGTCCCATACCTATATAAGTACCTTAAATATCCTTGTGGAATGCCAACTGCCTAAGGAAAATTCGTCCAAGATATATCTAGAAAAATAGTGAGGTGTCCGAATTCTAGAGAATATTCTGTGTATATATGACGAAGAGAATATTCGTGTAAGCAATTCTACGTACACAATTTCGGTAGATGGTATTCCACTTCATGTAGATTTTATTCCACTGTGTCAGGTTTTTTTGTAACTATGTCCTTATCTTCCTTACAGCCACGGCGTTGATTCGTGTTTGTGTGGTCTTTAATTTATTTGTATAAATTGTTATTTCCATACAACAGCACCCAGCTGCAAAAGCAGCTGCTGTTTGGCGAAGATCATCTTTTTGCGATCAAGGCGTTTACCATTCTTTTCCTGTTTTGATACAGTTAAAAAAATTAAAGGGGTGGAGAGTTTTTTTGTTCAGCTACACATTGAGCCAACCATGACGATGGCAGGGAATTACAAAAATTTTAAAACAATTTCAAGGTGTTTTACTTACTCCACAATGAGATCTTATTTCAAATATTTCTAAACATTTTATTTTCTGTTATGGAATTACAAAAATCCCTAACCCAATTCCAAGGTGTTTTATTTACTCCTCACCCTCCCATCTCGATCTCAATTATATTACTTCTAAAATTAGTCTTTTGATAAATAATCCTATCTGGAATTGGCATTTCAATTCAGGCCAACCGACGACCAGCACCATCACCACCAGTAGCTACACATCAGGCTAATAGAAGTTAAGCAAGATGAACAGCTATGCCAGAGAATTGACATTATGACGCTGAGGCTGTAGGTCTGCAACAATGCGATGTTCCTTGCGTCTGTCATTGCAACACGTATTTGGTCTACAATTCAGTTTAAATGCCACCACGCAACAGCAGCAAAACACCATCACCATCGTCGCGACGAGCATTTGCGGAGGATGATGATTATGATGTTAAAGGGAATGTTGCTGTAAATCCTACCAACAACAAGAACAACAATTCCATTACCAGTTACAGTGTTGGCGGCGGTTGTCCTTTCTGTCTTATTCGCAATGCTCTGCACTATCTTATGTGATGTCTTTCGCAGCAGTAGCATCCGCAATTTTAAGCCGATGACTGACATTGATGCCCGTCGTAAGTGATTACGCGATTGTGAATTTCATGTATTCCGCAAGTTGCGAACGAGAAACGAATGGCGAATTGAATGGATGAATGAATGGTGACGGTGTATTGCTTACTGTCGTTGTCAAAAAATGTGAGTGCAGAGGAAGGAGCAAAAAAAAAAAAAAAAATAACAATGAAAGGATTTCAATTTGTATGCATCACATGTATATGTATGTGGTATATGTACATACATATGTAAAAATGCGTATTTGGGTTTTCGGGCTATACACAGAATCATGTTTTGATTGCCTTGGTACAGGATTTACTTACATATATGCATTGTTCAAGGCTAACACAAAAGAGCGAGTGATTGTACAAAATTTAGGTTAAGGTTTTCAAATTACGTTTACACACCATAGAAAATCTGCTGGATGATGATTGGCTAATTGAATTTTCGTCTAGTCAGATTGGTCAATGAAAACCGGTGTAAAAAATATAAAAGTACTGATACGAATGATCAGTATTTTTTTTTAGAGAGTGAAAGTTTTAACATTTGAAGTATCTTCCCTAATACGGGAACAACCTCGTATTTATCAGTGTTTCGTGATTTGCGGTAGAATTAAATTAATATAGATGCCAAGATCTTGCATGGTAGGACTAAAATTCATCATTTAACAATCGATTCTATTGTTGGGGACATCATAGCGATCCTGGGGAAACGGACGAGTTTATCATCAATTTAATTGTGGATCCTAGCATGATAGTCCTAAATTCTTGAATTATCAACCGACTTTATCGATACCGCTTTTTTGTCGATATCGATGACAAAAAAGCGAGTATGGAGAAGCCGATGTCTTTCTTCTAAATTTAATTGAGAAAATTGGGTATTACCGTCTTAGTTAAGAAATAGTTTCGACTTATTTCTGGGATCAATTCCATTCCAGGGATACCCCTGTGATTAATACAACGGAAATTAAGGTATATTTCCCAACACACGGAGGTGGTAGAGTAAAAGGTGTCGGAAATGACCGAGGCATGTGGCCAACTCAATGGATGTTGATGCCGATGGTCTTCCCATTGATACAATCGATGATTCAGCAGCACAACCAACCACCAAATGTAAGTAAATAAGGAACTAAAAAGTGCTATGGAAAAGCCTCTTGCAGTGCTTGAATGAATTTCTGCGACTCGAACTTAGGTGACTTAAATTAAACCCTCACTCAAGCAGAAAATGGAGAGAAGCGCAAGAACGACTGGGAATATGGAACCCTTAATTAGAACCTTAAAAAAACCAATGAATGACGAAAGATCGAGGGCATCATCGACCAGTCCGAAAGTAGGTAATGCCATGTTTAGATCGTTCGGAGTGGGGACAAATCCAAAAACCATTTAAAAGGGACGAACGCGAAGCAAGATATGCTCGCGATAGCAAAATTGACTTCGGCAACTCCAGCGAACAAACCTTTATCGCGGTCCTCAGATGAGCACATACTAGTCGAGAAGAGACCAACGTAGTCGCTTGCAGGTTAGGTAACTACTTTGATTCCCTAAAGAAATATACTCGGAATTCAGTCCTACAATGGAGCCACTGCTTTAAAAATAATTTTAAAATAATTTAGTGCAAAATCGGGTTTTTCGATTAAAAATTTGGTCCTTCGAAGAGATTATTTTTTTTAATTTTATAGTATATTTGTATGCCATATTTGTTATAAAATAAACAGACTATCGCAATATAATATTTTGTTTGTCACTTTTTCGATTAGGAATTTGGTCCTTCGACTATAGGATTTTATTTAAAAAGCTTCGGAATGTCCGACTTGGGCCAAATATGCATCTTTTTTTGTATGATTTGTTGCAAAGTCAACTTCATAATGCCTCTCTCATAGAAGTCCTGCTCTCTATTTGCAAAAAACAACTCTAGTAGCCGATTTTCACAATCCTCCCTACATACCAATTTTTTATCGTTAAAGAAATTTTGCAACGCAAGAAAAAGGTAATAATCGTTTGGTGCCAAGTCTGGACTGTATGTCGGATGCATTAACACTTTCCAACCAAGCTCCCGAAGTTACTCCGATCATTTCTCCGATTTTAGCGACATTTTCGACGACCGGCATCTTTAACATAAAAATTCTTGAACGGAATCTACGAAACCAAAATTGCATATAATTGGCTCTTACAGTATCTGAACCAGAAACACTATTCACAATTTTAGCAGCATAGCTCGCATTTTCGTCTTTGTCAAAGAAAAACTTTAAAATGTGCCGAATTTTCTCTTTGTTCTCTTCCATTTTTAACAGCCTGTAACGCCAAATAAAAGCAGTAAAATAATTTCCCCTTCCAAAGAGCATATATCTGAAATTGTTGATCGATACTTTACGAGAAATCTATTAGTACAGCCATCTGCCGAAAAAATAATGGATCTTTTTCCCCTACCTAATATCTTGTTTGTCACGTTTTCGATTAGGAATGAATTTTTGTTCTATTTAACCAATATTGGATTCTGTCGCCAGAATTACAGAGCTAATGTAAAACAATTTATATAGTAACCTATATGTTGTTGAAACACGGACCAAACGAGATATTGTTTTCTCAGAAGTTTTCCAAAAAGGACAACTCTGGCACTTGCACAGATGTTTAAAAGAAAATATATAAAATATACATATTTAAGAAACTTTTATATTTACTGCTATCCACAGATGAACAAATTACTATTAAGCTGAGTCTGCCATGAGTTCTGAGTTTAAATTTCATTGCAGTTATTATTTATTAAAATTTTTCTCCTCCGAACAAGAAGAATAATATTCTTCATTCATTGAAAAAAAATGTTATATTAATCGAGAATATATATTGGTAAGTTTATTATTTAAAAGTCTGATCTTTCGAATTTCAAATACTATATAATATTTTTCTATATTCTATATTGGTGAACAATTCTAATACATTTTTATTTAAAAATTAATTAGATTACTTAATAATTTATAATAATATTTTACCTATAATGAAATTCATGTGTCAACGCCATACATATTTATTTTTCTTCAAATATATATTATAGTAGCTTACTCTCTGATGTTTTTGATTAACACAAATTGATTTTTGTTTGTTTTGATTTTTCACTATAAAATATTATTATGTATTAAGCGATTTTTATTATTGAGGTTTTATGATTTTCATTCACATTTGATTAATTAATTCACATCAATTGTAGTTTGATACACAATTTAAATAATTTATTTTTTTCATTGCCTGCAATTAACATATTGCGATTACACATATATTTTAATACTTTTCTCAACTTTATTATTTTATTACTATTATTTTTTAATTATGTGCATTTTGGGTATACTATTTATTATTTTCACATATGTCAGATTTTTTTTTGTTTAAAAAATATATATAAATATCTTCTATCACAGAAAAGTATATAATAATTTATTTTCGTAAAAATACAAATTTCTTCGCCTATAAATATTTTAATAGTGTCAGTTTTAGAGAAATTAATGGATATGTTTAAGAACGTACATATGTGCATAAATAGAAAAGTGTCCAATATCTAAAGATGTCACAAAATTAAAGGCTAAAAAATGTGATAGAAAGTAATACCGGATGATCTTATTTAATAATAATTTTATAATTATAAAATTGAGTGCACTACGAGCATTTTTCTATCATTAAAGCAGTTTGAATTAAAACGGGTTGTGAGCTAAGGAGGGGTTTTATTCCAAAAAGCTGTATCAGTTTCGGTGATGAGGTTCTCCAATTTCCAATACCCAATTGATTGTAATTTACCAAAACTCCTCGTAAAAATTGTCCATAAAAATCCAAATTTTGCTATTGTATCCGAATATGAATAGGGTGATTTTTAATATACAAATTGTATTAGGAAGTTTTGGCAGATTATAAAGAAAAAAGTTTGATAAAAATATGTATTTTCCCCGTCATCATATAAAACATCCTTCTACGAGATCTCTTCGTCGAATTTATTCTTTATAGGTAATTTGTCTTTTAATAATGTAACAAGTAAACAAGTGTCAGTCGGTGTTGGCGACAGCTATATACCCTCAGTCTATGGTCTGTGGAGGTCTACGGAATAACACACACAGGTTTCATTATTTTTATTGGGAGGTACCGAAGAATGTGGATCGTTGGTTTCCATCTTCGGACTTGTTCTAGGTCGGGTAAAATATTACAATTTGCACAGTTTGCATCAACCTTCAATTTGCTTGAAGAATGCAAGAAGAATATCCTTCATCTTCGAACTTGATCTAAGTTTGGAATAAATATCGGTTACTTCCTACGAGAGACATCGTGCTCTCCAGTCGGCCAGAAAAAAAAACTTTTGCTTAAAACTTAAATTGACAAATCGAGCAGACGTCGCTCAGGAGATGTTGAACACTTTCCAACTGGGCTCGAAAAAGGACATAACTGGTGAAAAATCATGGGTGTATGACTATAACAACCAAAGCCCAATCGTCCTAATTTGAGTTTGGTAGTTCCGGAACAAACTAGTGCATTTGAACTATTCCGATAAAGGAACCATAGAAACTAGTTCCAGATATTTAGTTCCTTTAGTTGATATCGTCACTTTTTGTGATCTCATTCCTTTCACTGATTTCGCCCTTTTGTATTTATCGTCCTCCAGTTATATACTGAAGCTTCTGAATATTCTACTAAATATAAATTAATCAAAATGAGAATTTTTAATTTTGAACTTTTTTATCCATCACCCAATCAACTTTGAACTAAACAAAAAGAACGATTAAAGAGGAACTATGTAGGAGTCCGAACAATATGGTGGAATGAACTATATTAAGGAACTAGTTCCTTTTAAAAACATGGCACAAATAAGACCGATCCGCTCCGTGAACCAGTTTTCCCAACTCAAAGTTATACACCGTAGCGTAATTGTTGATTACTCTAAAGAGGACAAACTAGCCATTTTGGATCAACAAATTAAACATTTATTTATTTAATTTGTTGATCAGTTCCTAACGGACCATTTAAATAGTTAGAAGGATATGGCTATATCATTAGGAAATTTTATTCTGATCTTACAGCTGTGATACTTGAGCTGACGATCAGCATCCGCGATCGACAAGTCTCGGGAAGTTTAAGGTCAACTTATACAGATATAATTTAAATTCACTTTCTGAGTCGATTTATACATGTTCGTCCGTCCGTCTGTCCATGTTAAATTGTAAACAAAGTACAGGTCGCATTTATGATCCCAATTGGATGAAATTTGGCATAGGTCACTTATTTGGCCCAAGGACGAACCCTATTGAAATTGGGGAAAATCGGTTCAGATTTAGATATAGCTCCCATATATATTTTCGCCCGATTTAATGTAAATGTGTGTTAAGTATCCTTAAAATCGGTACACATTTCGATATAGCTTCCATATGTATTTTCGTTCGATTTAATGGAAATTGTGCTCCAAAATCTCTATATATCTTTCGATTTGCACGAAATTTGGCTTAACGTAATGAATTAGGTCTAGACTCATGTGTGTCAAGTTTCCTGAAAATCGGTCCAGATTTAGATATAGCTCCCATATATATTTTCTTCCGATTTTATGTAAATTGCGCACTTGTGTGTCCGATTACCACACAATTTTGTACAATGAACTGTAAATTATCTCTGGCAAGTCTCATTGAAATCGGTTCAAATTTTGATATAGCTTCTACATATATATTTTCGTCCGATTTTACACAAAATTGACACACATTTTGCACAACGTACTGGAGTTAGTATAACCAAGAGGTTGGATATAAATGCTTCAAAAGGGGGTCCAATCGGCACAAAATTTTGCACTACGTACTGACGTTACTATATGTTAATGGTCCTTCAAAAATTCGACGTCTGTTAGGATTCATCTGTTGAATAAGCCTAAGTGGTGAAGGGTATCATATAACCGGCCCGTCCGACTTTACTACTTTCCTTACTGGTTTCTATAATTTTTGTTATGATTTTAATGTTTAATGAATTAAATATAATAGCTTGCAATATTCGTTAATACATTCTTTTTATAATTCTGTGATAGAAGATATTTATTTGTTTTTTTTTTGTTTATTTTACACAAATATTTTATTTTCAATTTTTTATATGTTTTAATAATTTTTTTTTCATTCACATTTTTTAATTTATTTACATTTAATTCTTAAGCATTCACTTAATCTTTTATTATTATTATTATTATTATTTTGCACTTTTATGTAAATTATACAAATATTTTTTTTTATTATTATAATTTTTTGCATTTACAACGACACAAATTATTGTTAATTGACGCGAGCCGCCAACGTAACAAAAATTGTAAACGTATGGAATGTAACAGCGGCACACCAAATGAGCGAGCGTGCAATCGAACGAACGAATGAACAACACATTCCGTTGGCAGCGGCAACAATGACGACGACGACACAAGACAACGCATTACTGTAGCTGTTGTTGTTGTTGGTTGTTGATGTGACTGATTATGGAGTTGCCTGGCGATTATTGCCAAGTGCTTGGTTGTTTGTCGTATGATGGTTTTATGTGTGATACTTGTTTTGAGGCGGTTTTTGGTTGCTGTTGTTGTCGAACAACATGGACCGATGGACAGAGAGACAACAACTAAACATGAATGCAACGAACAAACAAACAATTTATGTTGCTTGCTGTGTTTTGTTCGGGACTTTAAAATGAGCTTTCTTTTTTTGTGTGCTGTTGTTGTCGTTGTAATGTTATACGTTGTTGTTGTTGCTGTCGTTGTAATAAACAAGTAATATTTGCAGTTGTTTTTGTTGTTGTTATTGCTTTTATGTCGTGTGCTGTAGTTTAAGATAATTTCACAAATTCCAACACTGTCGCTGAGTAGAAGAGGTTATCCATTCTCAATTCTCTTGTACACTTCTCACACTCACTTTGCAGTGACACTGCTCATTTACAATGCACTACCACTACCCAGGCAGCAAGCCAGGCAGGCAGACAACCAGCCAGCCAGTTATTCGGACTGACAGGATTTTCTCTTTTTTTTATACATATATAAAAAAGATATAGGAATTTTTTACACTTTTTTACTTTTACATTTTATGTTGTTGCAATGCCACACTATTTTTCATTCATCTCGAGAGTGGATGAAAATACTTATATATTGGTATAAGTATATAGATAGCAGAACTGATTCTGGTAAATTCGAAATTTTTATTTTAATTTTTTTTAACACTTCACTTTAAGATTCTTTTTAAAGAATAAAATTTAATATTTTCCTTTTCTTTCATTACCATTTAAATAAATTGCTATTTGTTGTTGTTTTGATTGCATATTCCACAATTTGATTGTTGTTGTTGTTGCTGTTGTAATGCTGCTTGTTTTGGGTAGTATTTCATACTACACGGCGTATGATTGATGGCATATTTTTCTTAACCAAACCGAGAAGAGGGCCTATTCAATATTTCCTCAAACGAACTGAAACAATTTTATTATGTTTTCTTTTTAAAGGATAATCCCCCTTTTAAACAAAATTTCTCTGCTTTATTTTTTTGTATTTACACAGGAAAATTTTCCGATTTTCCACACTGCGCGAATATTTTTGTTTTACCGCAAAATAAACCGAACCACGAAACGAAACTCACAACTTTAAAAAACAACTTAACGTAGAAGAAGAAGAGAAATAACTAAAGCAAAACCAAACAAAATAACCATAACAAAAAACGTTGTGTTTTTTTGTTATTGTTGTTAATTTGTTGCTGTTTCTTTTTTCTTTCAATATAAAATTTTCCTATAGTTGTTGTTATTTTTTTCTCTTCTTAATATTTTTTTGTGCGCGAATTCAATTGTTTTTTCGTTTTATACTCTCAAGCGTTTATTTCTATAAAATAGTTGTTAACGAGACGACAGGTAGAGCAACACTAAAAAATATATTATTCCGACCATAGAAAATTCCATAAGATACGGTTGAGAAATTGCCACTTTTTTCTACAACGAAATTCTCATTTGTTCTGTTATGTGCTCTTCACAGAGAATGAGAAAACAGCTAACATAACTGGTGTGCTCTTTGGAGCTCGTGTATTTTGTTATGGTACTCAATGGATGGATTTCGTTTCATAGCCATAACGGCAAATGTGTTTTGGTTGGGGGGTTCTCTTGCAAATCCGTTGTGTTCTCCCTCTCTCAGTGTGTGTTGTCTGCCTCTCACATAAAGGTAATTTTTGCATGAATACTCGTACTTAGGGGCTGTTGGCTTGGTTGCTTGTTCGTACTTGTTTAGTTAGGTGTATTACTTGTCGTTTGCTCATTGATTCTTTCTCACATCCGCCTCATTTATTTAATTGAGAGTAATATATGTGAGTGAAATGTTAGCACATTATGACAAAGTATTCATTTTGCAGAAGACTTTATAAATCAAAGGAAATATTTGTAAATATATAGTTTTCAACAATATGAGCGATTTTGGATTAAAAGAAAAAACTAATTACTGCAAATTTGACATTACGCGCTTCATTGAAATGACTATAATCCAATACCAAAATGGTCAAAATTTTAGAGTCTAATTTTGTAAAAATTTAGCTTCCTTGTCGGAACGAAATACAGAAATTGGTGAACAAATTCAAGCTGTTGGAATAAGGTAGTGATGTGAAGAATAAAACCAGTTCTCATCGCTGAAGAAAATCTAAAAATAGTGCTACAGAAGAAAACACACGCTTGTCTATTTCTCGTGATTTTCTTGAATTGGATATTCCACAAATGATATTACACCGAATTTACATGGGTCTTATAAATTTAAATTAACACAAGAACTCAAGCTATCCGATCATCAACATACTATCTTGCTGACAGGGTCCATGAAATGTACGAAAATTATGTGAGGTTACGAGAGATATAAGAAACGCAAACAGGCAAAATTGTCGCATCTGGAGTTTGAAAAATCCAAAAGTTATTGCTGAAATGTATCTCTTCGTCATTGGTAGTGATGTCAAAAAAAGCCTCGTCAACAAGAAAAATTATCGCATTTGGAACTCTGAAACCTCAAAATGTATTGCTGAGAAGTCTGTCGATTCTCAACTTGTGAATGTTTGGTTAGATCTATGAAATGGGTTATTGAATCATACGTTATAGAAAATAAAGTTGGACGAACAGTTAAGGCGAATGGATTGAGAGGTGAATAGTGACTTTTTATGATCGGAGTTGGATTGTCTGCATTGATGTGGGTAAGGTTTACATTCAACAAAACACATCTATGGGCATCACAAGCAACGAAAACATTCTTCTTTAAAAAGAAAAAGTTTTTGGAACGAATTACCTCTACATTACATAAAAATCCTTAGGTATCAAAAATAACATTAACATGATCGAGTTTTAATTCCACGGAGTTCCCTTTTAGTAAATTTGTAATTTTTTTAATACCAAAATAATACAGTCGACGCTCCGTATAACGAATACTCAGTTTAACAAATTCGGGATATAACGGATGAGCAAAATAGTTGACTTTTTACACTGATTCTCGAATATTACGAACGTTTTCCAAAATTATATACTGGATATAACGGATAACGCAAAAATAATGGGCTAGCCTTATAAAAAATATGTCAGCACGTTATTATTACAGTTATTACTTTAATTAATATATATTTTTTAGAAATCCATTCATAAGTGGATTACATTTTTTTGTTTTTATTAAAATATTCACGATATAACGAATTTTTCGGTATAACGAATAGGCATGACAATATATCACACGTTATAGCGGGCGTTGACTGTACGTCTTATTGTTGAACCAATAAGACGTTGGAAATCACGACAAGAGTTCGCAGATGAACATAAATCATCGTACGACGATGACTTCGAAAACCTAATTTAATGAATTCAAAGGTGAATTCAGTTTCATCAATGAAGATTGGAGACGTGCATTGATAAGCAAAATGTTCATGTGGCACACCGTGATTATACATTCGATATTGCACGAACCCCTGGCAATAAAAAGTTTTCTTCTAATTGATTCCCCACAATTTGAAATGGCACTAAAAAGGCTCGTGTCAATGGTTGCAATGAAAATTTGACGACATACAAAAGCGTGTATCTATGCAAGTATAGTTCTGACCTAGTATTCTATGACTTATTTCCATTCGCGTGATCATCAAACTTTATGTTTTGGAGGTAATTCAATCAGTGCTTCGACAAGTGATTTGATCGAATAAAAAGTCGGCAACGCCCTATAATGTAGCTATATAAATATCTCGATCCAGTCTCGAACAATTTACTTGCCCGTCCTTTTTAATTTTTATGGCGAATTTTCGAGGTTTCAGAAAAGAAGAAATACATTATTTTTATATAAACTATAGGACTTTATTTAACATGTTTCGGAATGCCCGATTTGAGCCAAAAATACACTGTTCTGTTGTATGATTTGTTGCCATTTTTAACGTAACTCTAGAAGTCGATTTTCAAAATCCTACTTACATACCAATTTTTTATCATTAAAAAAATTTTGCAATGCAAGAAAAATATAATAATTGCTTGGTGCCATGTCCGAGCTGTATGGCGGGTGCATTAAAAGTTCCCAACCAAGCTCCTGAAGTTTCTGGCGAGTCACTTTAGATGTGTGTGACATAGCGTTGTCCTGGTGGGACACGACACCTCTCATTTTGGCCAATTCTGCACGTTTCTGGTCAATTATAAATGGTTTAAAACAGTAAATGTCATTCTGCAACCTATACTAAATTTTTGATTTGGTCAGATATAGAGTTGCTTCATACAATGGGACCAACTTTTACGCAAATATCAATCGGACACCCGTTGATTATTTGGATAAATATCTGATAAACATGAGGAGTTTGGTGCACCTATATCTAAATCTAAACCGATTTCAACGAGACTTGACACTTATTAATTTGTATTAACTACAGTTCATTGTACAAAATTTCGTGGCAGTCGGACAGACTTTGGGTCTTTAGTGCACAATTTACATAAAATCGAAGGAAAATATATATATGAGCTATATCTAAATCTGAACCGATTTCCAGGAAACTTAGCACACATCATTCTTGACTTTATTCAGTACGATATGCCAAATTTCGTGCAAATCGAAAGATATATAGAGACTTTGGTACACCATTTACCTTAAATCAAACGAAAATTTGTATGGAAGCAATATCTAAATCTGAACCTATTTTCACGATACTTAGCACACATCATTCTGGACCTAATTCAGAACTCTATGCCAAATTTCATGCTAATCGAAAGATATAAAGGGACTTTGGTACACCTATATCTAAATCTGAACCGATTTTTCCCAATTTCAATAGGGTTAGGTTAAGAACATATGCCAATTTTCGTCCAATTCAGATCATAAATGCGACCTGTACTTTGTTTACAATTTCACATGGACAGACGGACGGGCGGACAGACGGACATGTATAAATCGACTTAGAAAGCGATTCTATGCATATTCTCAAAAGGAACCATGTGTCTATCTCGTTTCTTTTTGCCTGTTACAAACATATGCACAAAGACACGCTGTGGTGAAGGGTATAAACAACTTAAAATGTACCGAATTTTCTATTTGTTCACTTCTATTTTTAACACCCTGTAACTCACAACTAAATGCACCAAACAAAAACAGCAAAATAATATTTTTACTGCGAAATGTCACCCTTCCAACGAGCATAAAACTGAAATTGTATGATCGATACTTTACGAGAAATCTATAAAAAATAATGGATTTGTTTTTCCCCAACCTAATATTTCGAGCTGTATCGTGATTCCAACAGACAGACGGGCAATGCATAAATCGATCAGAATAAATGTGTAATACATAGTCTGAGGTGTATGTATGTACTCAGTATATTTGCTGCAAGATAGGCATAAAACGTGATTATCGAGTTAATTATGCACAAGTGTTCGCTATAATAGACCTCATGTTGTGTAAAAAATGCATATGAATATCTCTAATACAATCTAATTGAGAAGCTGTAGAAGTTCCTCTGTTCCATATAAAGTGTGAGTAAATTGAAAACTTAAAACTCAGTTGAGTTATGACTGTCTAGCAGCAACATCGACAGATTTTTTCTTACTTGCTTTGGAATAAATCGGACGCAGTTTTCCTCGCTATATTTATCCCGGCTATGCCAACAAAGCGAAATGCGTATAAAAAATGAAACCGCGTTATTTTCGAAAATACCAATTTTCCTATTAGTAGATTTTCATATGTTTTCATTTTATACGGAATTTGATGATTACAAAACCTAAAAAAATTCCCTTGTAAATATTCCCTTTATTTTAGAAAGTAGAAAGGCCCAAGGAGCATTTCCCTGTAATTTGACATTCAATCTTCTTTGTGGGAAAAATTTCTTCGCGGAAAAACTCCTAAAAGACCAATTTTAATAATAAATGTCCATGTAGGTGGAATTTTTGTCTCTTAGAGAATCAGAAGCATTTTTGCAGAACATTTTGCAAATGAGTCAATGCGTTGACATTATTATTATTAGTTCTAAAAAGACGTTTTGGCAGAATATTTTCAATATTAGTCAATGTTTTGACATTTCCCACAAATAAATGTCCTGCCTACTATCGGTAATTTGTAGGTCTTAACAGAATTTTCCAACCAAGAGTCTGGCTTGTTGTTAAGCCTTTTGTTATTAAAATAAGCCAGTAGGTGGATTTAAAAAATGTTTTAAGAAGATGACAAATAGATAAGACATCCCCCATTTATGTTATTCCCTATATTAAATTACAAATATAATATTACAGATAATACATAGAACTACTTAAATAATTCTTGTTTTAATTCGATTTTGCTATACATTTCTGCATAAGTGTAATTAAAACTGCGTTGCATTATTCTTCTTTCATGCAGCACTCTCATATTGACAGGTTGTATGAGGAGAGAGGAGAGCATCTGGTGCTCAATTTTTGTTCTTCCATTACATACTCCCAGTATTTTGTCATTTCATGTAACATGCTATACGTTTTGCACTCATTTAGTTAAAAGAGATGGCTAAATTGTTACAACGCTCTTAAAATCGAATCGAAAAATTAGAAATAAATAAAATAATTGGCGATTTTGACTAGTCGGTTTCATCCTACGTAAAATTAATTTAAATTCAGTCGCATTCTGTTGTAAACAAAAACAAGAAATTTTTAATTTATTTATTTTTTTTTTCATTTCTGTTATTGATTATGGTCGCCTGATCCAAACGTGAACGTATGAAAAACGTCGCGTCATTTGCATTGTAACGTTGCTATCGTCGTGGTCAGCTGATGAGATTTCTGGTGTGGGTTGTTCTGGTGGTGGTGGTCAGCAGCAACAAAGAATTATCGGACAGCAAATGATGATGTCCCCCCAAGTGAATACAAAAAGAACCCCCCAACAATTGATGCGACCGTCGCTTTGCCAGCTTTGGTCGACGATGCGGCATACATCAATTGTTGTAATTGATTTGTTTATTTCACAATTGTATTAAATGAGGGGGATGAAATCATTAAAACAACAGCAACAACAAAAACACATTTTCCATACACCCGCTGTCTGCCGTTTTTTTTGTGTTTTAGCATTTTGTTTATAAATTGTTTGGACTAAAGTTTGTCATATTATTTTGCTCGTCTGTCTCTTTGTGGGATGCTGTTTTTTTTTGCTTTTTTCATGTTGCGGAATTTATGATTCAGCTGACAATATGGGTTTTTGCGTTACGTTGATTTAATAACAGAAAAAAAACGTAAATTGTCACAGACAAACCCATCCACACCGCCGCCGTCATCATCGTCGTTGTCGTCAACATGGCTTTTAAGAGGTTAATTATAATGTTGTCGATGAATTAATGTAGGCGTGAAATTGTTTCACAGTTCAGTAGATACAGCAAAACAAATTTAATAATTTCATGAATATAATCGACATATGAATTAATGAAGGTTTTTTAATAATATAGATATTTGATTTTAAATGTTATCATTAAAAGGTACAGTAAAGCCTCAGTACATGGAGGACATTATAAGAAGGTAAAAATTGTCAATATATCAAGTTTAAAAATATAATATTAAAATAATGTATTTTCTTGATAAGATACTGATAAAGATAAAAATAGGCAGAAAATTGTTTATCTTTGCAAAAACGATTTGTCACGCTTCGATTTCCATGTTGGAAAATCTTCACAGTATATAAAAAGGAATATTCCAAATTTCGGAATATTCTCTAAAGTATTGAAAAATAATAAAATCACATTTGTGGTTTTGACTTACCCTATATATACATGATACAAAAATACATTTTTTTATAAACTTTGCACATACCTGAAAAGAGAAAAATTATGGGAACATATTAGTTTAAATATAATTTAAGGAATGTAAATAATGTAGTTATAAAATTAAATGTTTTGTGAATATTATTTTTGTTTTATTTTGCAATGTAAATATTGGTCCTAGTATACCGATCGTACCGATCTCGACTAGCTGAGTCGATCTAGACATGTGTTTCCGTCCGTCTGACCATTATAATTTGTAAACACCACACACAATCTTCACGAAATATTGCATGTAGGATGGGTTCGGCCCAATGAAGACCCCTATTGTTTTTGGTAAAGACCGGTTAATATTTAGGGGATGAAATGGACCAAATACTTAAATGTTGTCGGTTTTTCTGGTCGCTTCACAGGCCGCAGTTATGACCCAAACATCTCGAATTTTTACATGGTGAAGAGGATTGGGCCAAAGAATAAGTATGCCCGTTTTGAAAAAGATCGGGTAATATTTAGCGGGTCAAATATACCCTGACTTTTGTGTGAAAAATGACAAAAATTTTATTCTATGGCGTACATATTTACTCCAGAAGGACATAGACCCGAGAAGTTGATAGTGTATCCAAGAGAAGTGGTTGGGCTTTGATACCAATTGATACCAATTATATTGTCGTATGTACTCGGATGTGGGAGTTACACGTAAATATTTACAGGTGCTTACGTATTCAGATTTTATTTAATAAACCATTACTACACTAGAGGGCGGAAATATATCGCTGATCGCATTGAAATGTTGCATGAGGTTCCAGTTAGTTATGGCCTTCATTTTTCGGTGATGATCACATAATAATTTTAGGATGAAGAGGACCGAAAACTTATCTTTAACTTATAAGCCGAACATCACAACACAACCTACGGTGAAGGGAATGTGGACAAGTAATTAGAAAGGCTGTACTAAATATTGGTAATATTCGGAAAATATGTCAGTGTAAGGAAGAGGTGATGTTGACCTCTAATCGGGCAAGAGGGTGCAAATATTACCCAGGCTCGAAATAACAA
The DNA here is from genome assembly GCF_032173495.1 of Musca vetustissima. Lineage (NCBI taxonomy): Eukaryota > Metazoa > Arthropoda > Insecta > Diptera > Muscidae > Musca > Musca vetustissima. The sequence continues at coordinate 30,404 of NW_026876928.1, read as the reverse complement.
AATTTAGTATATAAAATAGAGTTCTGTGGTAGTTGTATAGAGTATCGTATGGTCGGCCCCGTCCGACTATACTGCTCCGCTCACTGGTTTTTATACTTAAATATGAATAAGAATATGAAAATAAAATTGTCCTTTTTATACCATCCATCATAGTCTCACTATCCATCATAGTCCCGTTATAATCACTCTAGCCTCTAAAAAAATTGAGATATATCGCCAAAATCATGCTTAGAGTTGTCTTATTTCGGCAGGCAGGTCAAATTCGAAGATAAACTATATTGGTCCAAGTCGAGGCATAGACCCCATATAACGGTACCCTCCAGTTTTCAGTAATTTGGGGTTCTTCGGTGCGTTTTTTCAGCCAAATTTCCTGAAATTTGGTACATTGGGTTCTATTCTTATTCTTCTTATTCGGATCTAAATCTCTCCACTTAAGATTATAAATATTGGTCAACTTTTTTTATGACCGATTTCGCTGTAATTTTACAATTTTTCTGGTAGTTCCATATAATAGTACCCCCTTATCCAGTATTTTGAGGGGTTTGAACGCGTTTTCAACCGAATTCGCTGTAATTTGGCATTTTGTAGTCGTATTTGGTAACATATCTTCCTCCCAAAAATTATACATACTCGCCCCCTTTTCGAGATAGTTCCCATATAACCCCTTTTTTATATTTAAACAGTGAACTTATTTTTCCGCGTGTAGGGATTGTTCCCATATAACTGTATTGCACCATAAATTGGGAAATATTCTGAACTCGAAATTGTCTGCTTCTATGCTTCAAAGAATGATGACATACTATGACGATTTAACCATTTACATCTGACTGTACATATATTGGAATCATACTTAGTTTAGAGGTTATCGAAATACAAAACTAAAAGGTCAGGTTCGAAAATGTGTTATAACGGTCAATATATGTTAAGCGTGAGGAAGGTATCGAGATATAAAACTAAATGGTGCGTTTCGAAAATGAGTCATATGAGTTCACAGTTGATATTCGGTATTTACCTTTTTGGAATTTCAGAAAAACTGAAATTTATATTTCATGTAAATTAGCATTTCGGGGTTTGAAATGTTTGTATTTGGCAATATAACTGAATAGTTGTATTTTTCCATCCGATGAGGCTGTAATTTGTCATTTCCCTTTCTCAGAATACCTCATAATATGTATATTTTTTTTACTTTTTGGTTAGAGAATAAACAATACAATGGGAAAGCAATATAAGAATTGTTCCAAACTTAGCATAAACCATGTCATGCCAAGTATCGGTCCACTGGACTGGAGCAGCTTTGGCACATTTTGTGTAGAGCTCTTGTCCTCTGATACTTAATTATGAACAATCATAGCAACGTTTATATGGGACCTATGTCAAAACTTGGATCCATACCAGTAGTTGTATTGATATAAAAACCATATGAGCCAAATTAAAGCAATTTGATGGTAAAATGTGCCTAATATACATAAAATACCTTAAATCGGGAGATACGGTTATATGGGGGCTATATCAAACTTTGAGAACTTGTGATCTCCAAATAACAAATTCCTAGTTCGGTTAAACAATTTGCCAAAAATCAGGGGCCGATATATCCGAGGAATTGTGCGAAATGTTAAAGGTCGGCTGGGCCGAACTTTTTATACTCTCCACCATGAGCTGGGTGCTGTGCCATTGTATATTTTTTGTAGGAACCAACGATGACTATGAAATTATAGCCAATTCTCAAAACACAGAATAAAAGCTGGTACCGTTATATTGAGATATTTGAATCTAAAATATAAACTTATAGTCAAATCGGTTGAAAAACGTGCCCAAACTCCCCAAAATACGAAATTTGGGAGGTACTGTCAGATGCGGGCTATCTTAAAAAGTTGAAGAATATTAATAATTCTTGGTGGGAAGACGTGCCACATAATGTCAATTTACAGTCAACTCAGTTCAAAAACGTTCCACAAATACCCAAAAAATTACAAATATGTGAGGGTACCATTATATGGGGGCTATCGTAAAAAGTTGACCAATACTGAGAAGTTTTGGTAGGATGATGTGTTACCAAATCAGAACTTAACATACCAAATTGCAGCCAATTCGTTTGAAAAACGTGTCAAAAATCATCAAAAATCGAAAATTTTGCAGTAAGTTATTTGGATAAAAATGTATGTGCAAATTTTTCAAATTTTCAATTTGCAATTTCGATTTCGTGGATTCCGTTCAGAAATGTTTGATGTTAAAGATACACCTCGCACAGGTAGGCCGGTCGTCGAAAATGTCGAGAAAATCGGAGCAATGATCGAAGTTGACAGGCATGTTAGCAGTCGTAACATCGCCCAGGAACTAAAAATCGTCCATAAAACTGTTTTAACCCATTTACAATTGACCAGAAACGGTCAACAGGAGAGATGTCGTGATCCACTAGGACAATGCTAGGCCACACACATCTACAGTAACTCGCCAGAAACTTCGGGAGCTTGGTTAGGAAGTTTTAATGCATCCGTCATACACAGTACGGACTTGGCACCAAGCGATTAATATATTTGTCTTGCATTGCTAAATTTCTTTAATGATTTTTTTTTGCAAATACAGAGCAGGACTTCTAGGAGAGAGGCATTATGAAGTTACCTTTAAAATGGCAACAAATCATACAACAAAACGGTGCATATTTGCCCTAAAGTCCTATAGTCCGATTTGATCAACATTAAATCTGAAACTTCTTTGATAAAAACATGCCTTATACAAAACCTTTCTGTAATTCCGAAGACCTCCGCAAACCATAGACTGAGGGCATATATCTGTTGGTCATTACAGCGCACACATATCGATTCAATCCAAACCATTTTCACTGGCCATACTGCCCAATTTGAACCGAAAAAATTAAATTAGATTCAATTCGGCTGAAAAAGAGTCCAATATCACCAAATTACAGAAAACTGTGGTGTACCGTAATTACGAAGTCCTGCTCAAACCATAGGCTGGGGGTATATAACAGTCAGCAACACCGACTGATACTTTTTCACTTGTACATGAGTAAAATAACTCATTACAGATGGACCCATTATAAGCTGTTCTAATCTAACACCACGTACTCCACCATATATTTATCGAATGATTTTCCATGTTTGAACATCAGCTGTTTCTTTTGTTAAGAATTTCTAAGAATAGTTTTTTTTTGTTCAACCCAACTGGAAATGCATTAGTGATGATTGTAATCATTTTGAGGTTATGAATAATGCTTGTCGCTATGGAAAATATAACGGGATGTTCCCTTAATGACAATGATTTCATCATATGACAAAATTATTGACAGTAACTTCTGGAACCTAGAAAATAATATAATTCTACAATTTCGACTTACCATCTTCGGAACTCTCTTCTTCTTTTACAGTGACCATTTTGTGTAAGAATTCAAGATCTTGAAACCGATCAAAGCAATTTTGGGCAAATTTTCTGTTGCGACGTAAATTCACAATAGATTATTTTCTTTTTTTTTTGGAAAAATTTATAATTTACAAATTAAATTTGTTGCAGACGCCGGCAAACTGAGGCGAAACGAACGAAAAAAATCAAAACAAAAATCAGAAATTAAAAATTCACTTCACTTCAAAATATCAGCTCACAGAGCGGAGGCAATAGGCACAAAAAACAGTCAAGCTATGGTAATCGCACTTAAAGCGCCACTAAAGAAATACGAAATACAACGAAACGTGTATAAAAACAAACTACACACAAAAGCGTAAAGAGAAATGGCAAACAGCAATGAAATACGAAAACTAGTGGCGCAAAATACCAGGCATCGCGAACGTACATGGATGGAACGAGGGGTCTGGCGAAGAGAAGGGTACACTGAAGCACTGGCAGGCAAAACTAAAGAGAACAGCTAAACACAGAAAAAATGTACCAGAGGGGGTAAAGGGACACGGGAACCATATGTATAAACGATATCACCGAAAAAAAAATGAAAAGAAACAAAACACGAAGTATGGCAACGAACGAACGAAAATGTCAATGTGCGAAATTGAAAGAATATTGCCGCTGTTCGTGTTGTTGCTGTTGCTGTTGTTGCTAACATTTGGATACCCAATTACAGCAACAACTACCACATGAAGTAAGCATGAAAATAAACAATGTGGTATCATTCTCCCCACCATAGAGAGAGAGAGAGTGGAAGCAATTGAGAATTAACAGTTAAGAGAACTAAAACATTACTCTCATTGTAACCAAACAAAAGCCGATGTCTCAAACAAATTGAACACGATTGCCTATTCGTATGAGGTTTCCAAAGACTTCGTGCCAACACGAATAAATACGAATTAATTCTGTTCTCTGATTGGTTAGCGAAGTTGGAACGATTACCACTTCGTGCTGGTGGCAAGAGTTGTTTTCATTCATAAAATAAAATATAAACAACATTAAGAGACCATATCCAATTCTCTGTTCTCTCTGTATTTCCATTCAAAATATTCAAAACTTTTCTTGTGTTTTGGTTTTTACAAATCAAAACAAAACAACGCAATTTTTTATTCATTTGCTTTTACGTCACTGGTTTCAGTCAGTCGCTCAGTGGGGGGAAAGGGGAGTCTGCAATGTTTTGCTGGATTTTCTGCAATAAGCAGTGGAACGAACCTCAGCAGTTTGGTGGGGGTTTTGGTGTGATGACGAGGTTGGGCCAAAGTAATGGCTGGTAGAATTATTTTTTTTGGTTCGGCGGCTTGTTTATTTTATCAACGATTTTTTGTTGTTTTTTTTTGACATGTGGGGGGTTTTGGGTTAATGGTTTAGTGTTGTCAAGGTGTTGGGTGCACTTGAAATTTTGTCTCATATTATTTTCGGGGAGCGATTCGATGGCAAGTGTTAAACGGTTGAAAACGGTGGGGTTTCATTTTAACATCGTAAAGGCTAAAGTTCAGAAGGAGGAAGGGGGGTTGGCATGGAAGGAGTGAGCGTATATTTACTTGCATGTGAAATAAATGCCATCGGAAAAATTGAAATAATTTTAGTAATGCGCAGTTGATTTTTTTTTTCGGTGACATGAAATTCTGGATAATAAATGCCAAAATATGTATGTAAGACTAAAAAAATCGCTGAATATATATCACGGCATATTGAGGGATACTGATTTCAGATAGAAATGAAAATCACTTTAATACGCGTTCATTCAATACACAGAGGGTGTGGAAAGTAAGTTATAATTATACCCTACACAACTATGTTGTCAGGGAATTATAGCTTTGTGCAGCCCCAAAAGTTTGTAACGCCGCGAAATATTGGTCCTAGACCCACCTTTAAGTATACCGATCGTCATATCTCGACTAGTTGAGTCGATCTAGATATGTGTGTCCGTCCGTTTGTCCATTATAATTTGTAAACACGATACAGACTACAGTTATGGACTAATCTTCACGAAATTTTGCATTAAGGATGGGTTCTGGCCAATGACGACCCCTATTGTTTTTGGAAAAGATCGGTTTATATTTAGGGGGTTAAATGGACCAACTACTTAATTTTTGCCGGTTTTTCTGATCGCTCCAGAAGCCGCAATTATGGCCCAAAGATCGCGAATTTTTACATGAAGAAGGAGATCGGGCCATAGAAAAAATTACAAAATGTGTATTTTATGGCGTATCAATTTACTACTGAATTTATACGCCATAGAATACATTATTCATTATTTCCAGACTCGACTGCAGAACAATAGAGTTGGTTTGAAAAAAAATCGTGCATTATATCCAGGCAAGACTGTAGAACAATAGAATGGGTTTTGGGAAAGAAAGAAAAATTCCGACAAAAATCATTAAGGGCTTACTCATGGGCGGGTCATTGGTTTTGTGGTCAGTTTTGCCGCGCTTCAGATTTCGAAGAACAATCTGTGACTCTGAAACTCTGTTTGAATACATTCTGGAAAAAATAAATAAATCTGCAATCAACATTGCCCCAAGCTACCATTTCTGTGAGCTTGCTAATAAAGATATAAGCCCATAAATAAAAATTAGTGCATGAAGTTTTTTTATTGAATCATCTTAAAATTTAAGATTTTATCTTAACTTTTGTAAAACTCATCAAAATATAATGCAGGGCTATGAGGTTGCTAAGAAAGTAATAAGGTCATAGGTTGTTAATACCCATTAAAAAATCTATGTGATAACACATTGTGTCCAATCCACCGGTCCTCACTAAGTCCATGGACTGATGAAATGTGTGGCACCATGTGTGGCACCATGGTGCCGTAACGATTTCCAATTTCAGGCATCGGCTATAACGGTCGCCAATGACGGTTAGGTTTTCACCGGCATCTTTGTTTCATCTTTGACATTGATCTGATTTTGGTAAAAATACTACGATACGAAAAATACTACTATATAACGGATAAGATCGGATACTCCATTAGCTTCATATGAAGTATGGAAGTACTAGAAGGAGGTTTGGTAAAAATATAACTACGGGCAAAGTTTTGATCAAAGCATACATTCCATTCACTAGATGTTGGATTTTCAAAATGTTGACACTACATAGAAATGGGCCGATTAATCGCGTCTTCGGACAACATCTAGGCTTGGTAAGAGTATAACGATGTGCATTGTTTTGATTAAATCGAAACTCAACTCGATTGATATTAAATTTACAAATTTCAAAATTTTCTCACTTTGTGGTGAGGGTACCAAAAGGAGTGGAACGATAGTCAACGAAAATATCACAATGTATCAAGTTTGAATGAAATCGGATATTCCGTTAGCTTCATACGAGATTTGCAAAATTTTGACTTGGCAGTCTTTTAGCTTTCTATCCCAATTTGCAGAAGTAAATTTGGAATTTTGGCAAAACGCAATATCAGACTGTTATCCAGGCCTCTATACCTGGCTTAGTTGGAATATATTAGGTTGGGGAAAAAGAAACCCATTAGAAATCGACAAAATCGGAGAAATGGTCGAAGTTGACTGGCATATAAGCCGTAACATCGCCCTGGAGCTTCGGCAATGAAACCGTTTTAAACCATTTACACAAAGCTTGATTCAAAAAGAAGCTCGATGTTTGGGTTCCACACCATTTAGGATGAATCGAATTTCCATCTACGAAGCCTTGGCCAAACGGAATGAGATAGACCCATTTCTTAAATGGATGGTGACTGGAGATAAGAAATGGATTACATACGATAACCCTGTGCGAGAACGATCGTGGTCAAAGAGCTGTGCAGCGCCTCAAACGGTGGCCAAACCAGGACTAACGGCCAGGAAGGTTCTGCTATACACTTGGTGGGATTGGAAGGGGGTTATTTATTATGAGTTGCTACTATATATGGCCAAATGCTAAATTCTGATCTCTACTGTCAACAAGTGGGCAGTTTGAAGATAGCAATTAACCAGAAACGGCCAGAACAGGAGAGGTGTCGTGTTCCACCAGGACAACGCTAGGCCACACACATCTACAATGACTCGCCAGATACTTTGTGAGCTTGTGAGCATACAGTCCGGACTGCATTGCAAAATTTGAGAAAATGTGTATCTAGGGAGGATTGTGAAAATCGAATACTACAGTTTTTTTTGCAAATAGAGAGCAGGACTTCTATGAGAGAGGCATCATGAAGTTACCTTTAAAATGACAACAAATCATACAACAAAACGGTGCATATTTGGCACATTCCAAAGCATGTAAAATAAAGCCCTGTAGTTCATATAAAAATAATGGATTTCTATTGCCCCAACCTGATATAATTGGAATGGGCACTTTTTAGTCGATTTATGCATGTTCGTCCGCCCATCTGTAGTCTTGTGAACAAAGTACAGGTCGCAATTATGATCCGAACTGGATAAAATTTGACACAGATCACGAATTCTATTGAAATTGGAAATCGGTTCAGATTTAGATATAGCTTCCATATATATTTTCGTCCGATTTTCCAAAAATAGTGCACTAAAGGCCCTTGATATACACGAAATTTTCAATAGGGTATTGAATTGAAATTCTAGATTCACTTTCTTTGTCGATTTATGCTTGAAGTCTGCCGGTTCATGTTAGACTGTAAACCAACTACAGTTCGCATTTATGCATTTTTGCAAAGCTTACTTATTTTTTGTATAAAAATCATTTTGATTTTCCGATTTTGATGAAATTTTGTATACCGTATTGTATTGTCTATAAATTGAGGTGTGTTATGTTTTGTTAACTCGGTTTAGCCCCCATTTCTGTTACATCGGTAAATATTTTAATAAAGCTACTATATATATTTTAGAAATGATACGCCTAATAGCCAACATTGCACTGCGTACCGAAATAAGTCTGCAATAACGTGAGTAAAATTTGCATTATATTGGTTCGATATAGCTTCCATATATATTCACATCCGATTTTATTTATTGTTTGGGCAACGCGCTGTACTGCAGCATACCAAGCGACACATGCCAATTTTCCTTTAAATCGGACCTGATTTACATACAACTTTTATACATAATTTGGTTTGAGTTCATACATATGGTACACCAACGACTCTAATTCTGCCCAACTGTTATGGAATTTTGCATAGATTTCAGAATGACAGGTGTATGATTTGATTTAAATATTTTCATATATTCATATAGGACACACATGTTATTTTGTCCGATTTCATTATCTATCGACATGTTATTGTACATACGACCAACATTATTAGAGATGAATGTATGCTATACTTGGTATATATAAGTATATATCTAACTTTAAAAATGTTTTCCTTCAAAAAAGCATAAAAGCATCTCTTGTATGTGTCCAAAGTGTGAAGGGTATCATATAGTCGGTCCTGCCCGACTTTTAATCTTTCCTTACTGTTTTTGTTTTTCTGAGCAATGATTGGGTAAAAGTGGTATCGATTTCTTGACTTTGAAGACCCTACCAAAAATCGTATGAGCCACATTTGCCATATTAAAATTCGGTTTAACTTGTACACCAAAATATTTTGTAAGGCCTTCGTAAAAACTTGCTTACATCTAGTAGACGAGAGGTACGTGGATGCTGATTTTCTACTATAAAAACATTTAGTTACCAATCATTGAAGATTAATTTTAATGGTTTGTAAATTTCACAAAAAAAATTCCACTCAATAAATTTGCAACAAATCCAAAAGTAAATATTTTTTTCAAGTACATAATGTTGTTTAGTTTTGTTAATTTTAAATATTTGCTATCAAACAGAAAGACACTTTGTTTTACACTCATCATTGTTTGTCTACCTGAGCTGCTTATTAAGAACTTATTTTGTTTTGTATTTGTTATTTGCCACGTTGCTTTATCTTATCATCGCGCTTAAGGCGGCTTTTCTTTTAGTGTAGTTCCCCGTCCGTCATCGATTCTATGTCGTTTTGTGCACATGCATATAGTATTGTGGTGATGGGTTTAAAGGGTCTGTCTGTATGTGCTACTTGATTGTAAGTCTTTGCCAAACACACGCAGGCCAGACCAGAACACATCATAAATCATTTAAGAAATTTGATTACTTTTTGATTTGATTAACATTGGGTAAATGTGTATGAGGTCTACTGGCAAAAGGCAGCACCATCACCATCAGTAACAACAACGATAATTTTATATTAAGGGTCAATTGAGAAACAAAAAAATGGTGATATGCTTTATTGAATTATGCCGCTAAACGGTAGTCAATGGGTGTAATTACCTGGTCAATGGATGATGACGATGATAGGCCAAATATTTTTATTGGGTTAATAAGGCAAATAAATGGGTTAGGATTGGAGGTTTGAGGATACAATTTTAAATCTGATTATATATACATAAAACGTAAAATGTATTTGCAATAATAGGGTGGATCATTCATTAACTCAAACTACAAAAGTATTTTAGGTTATGCAGGTCAATGGAAAAGTACCCGGTCTGGCACATTCAATTTTACACGATTCATTTAACTGGTTCAAGGGCATAAACTTGGGCCAAGTCAGCCAGTCCAACCTTTTGATACCCCTCACAATGAGAGTAACTTTTAAATTACTTGTAATCGTTCGGGACCTTCATATATTACGTTGGAAAAAACTAAATCCATTACTTTTATATGAACTATAGGATCAAATATGCACCGTTTTGATGTATGATTTGTTGCCATTTTAAAGGTAACTTCATAAGAAGTCCTGCCCTCTATTTGCAAAAAACTTAAGTAGTCGATTTTCACAATCCTCCCTAGATACCAATTTTTTATTATTAAAGAAATTTTGCAATGCAAGAAAAATACGAAAATCGATTGGTGCCAAATCCATTATACAAAAAAAAAAAAAAACACAAAAAAACCTACAGACCCTAAAATCCGTAACCGTTATATGGAAGCTCTACCAAATCGGGAACTCATATTTCCCATTGTCGATACGAAACATCTTAGGAGTAATAAAAATGTATGTGCGAAATTTCCAAGCTCTATCTGAAATATTGCGAGCTCTATCGTCAATTAAACTGAATTACATCCATAAATCCACATAGAAGTTTATTCTGGAGAAGAATATATCCTTACCATAAATGCAAACGGACGTAACTACACTAATTTTACAGGAGAAGCAAAATACTGCACTATAGAGCCGTATTTATTTTTTGAAAACAAATTTAATTTTTTCGGTTTTTAAAGTTTTTTTGTCAGTTACGTCCTTTTGACATGATATTTTCTGGGACAAAAAGACGTAACTACAACACACATTGAGACTAAAATTTGTACAGCGTACCAAATTAAGTCTAGACTGAAATGTGTTGAGTTTTGTTGAAATCGGTTCAGATTTAGACATAGCTCCAACATATATTTGCATGCGATATTATGTAAATGATGCATTAAAGCCACTATATTTCTTTCGATTTCCACGAAATTTTTCATAGCGTACTGGATTGCTACGTGCTAAGTTTCGTGAAAATCTGTTCAGATTCAGATATAGCTCCCATACACATTTTCGACCGATTTTATGTAAATGCCAGACTAAAGACATAAAATATTTCTCCGATAGCGATAGAACTTTGCACAATGTACTTTATGGAGTCTATATAGTTACGTCCGTTTGCATTTATAATGACGATATACTGTATGGGGTCTCCGGTGAATGTTTCGAAGTGTTGCAAATGAAGTAACAAATATAATATACTCTTCCACCTTATGATGGAGGGTATAAAAACTGATATTCTGTCACATATCGTGTTTCAAGATATTATGGTTTACTTAATCTTCCAACTAAGCAAGCAACTGTCAAAATTGTGTAAACATTAGAGTTGTACAGTTCAACTAAATGAACTAACTAGTTCAAATGAACGATTCGCTGAAAAGAGCATCTGAACTAGGTCTCACAAAGTCGTTCTTATAAGTTCATTAAAAGAGCGAAAGAGAATAATTGTATCTTTCAGATCTAACGTGAGCTGTTTACTACCCTAGTTCGATTTAGTCTAATTTTGTGATTAAAAACATTTTTCTTTAAAAATACTCAATAAAATAAAAAAAATTGTTTTTATTCACATGACATACTCTTTCGAGAACGCAGATCGATGAACTATTAAAAGAACGACCGAACTAAAACGACAGCTGAATAAAATAGCTTAATTGCGAACGATTAAACTAAAAGACTGACCTAGTTTACACAAAAGAGCTGAACTAAATAGAGCGATCAGCCAACTGAACTCTAGTAAACATTTGAAGAGACTGGAGCCTGTGAATCATCGCTTGCGGCACGTGAAAGTGTTGGCGAAGACCCGAATATGTCGATACCTCGTCGTACTCAGGAATTAGGATTATTTTATGGCACCTTATTTCATTCTTATAAGTCCAGCTCTGGCAATAACATGAAGCTCTACACAGAAAAAAGTTGTAATGGTTATTATTATAATTTCATTTTCAGTTAATTGTTTCCATATTGCACATGTGTTTCGCTTTGAATGCCAGTAAAAACTATTATTACCATGAAAAAGCCAGTATTTTCCCAAAAAATGTAAACAATTCATTAATATCGCAATTATTTTCCTACGTCGCTCTACTCTTCCTCACAAGAAAAAAAACCCCAACAACAACAATCACTCACTTTTCGATTGTGTTTTGTTTTCGCTTATCTGCATTGGTGTTACAAAATTCGCATATGTATTTTGCAAATTATTTCGATATTCAGTGGTGGTCAAAACATATGCAAATGAAATTGATTATGTGGAAATATGTAGTAATCTCTTTATTTGAATTTAGAAAATTGGTCAACTTGGTATTTTTCGAATAGTAAAAATTTGAAAAAAAAAAACACTTATGTTAGCAAATTTTCAAATGGAAACGATATTATACAAAGCGAATAATAATTTCTCAACTTAAATGGTCTCTTACCGCTTAAGTTGATGACATGGTGAAATAAGGACTTGTATGGACGGTTTTTGTTTAGTGGACTTCCTCCTAGATCATTGGCTATATATGTCCATCATCTCTGGCACCTCCCTCACATATTGTCAAAATTTTTAAATGTTATAAATTTAATAAAAAAAATTTCCTTGACATTCCTTAGACCTCCGCAAACCATTTTCTGAGGGTATGTATCTGTCGGCAACACTTATTGGTATTTATACCCTTTACCACACTGTGGTACAGGGTATTATGTCTTCGTGCATATCTTTGTAACAGGCAAAGGAAACGAGATAGACACATGGTTCTTTTTGAGAATATGCATAGAATCACTTTCCGAGTCGACTTATACATGTCCGACCGTCTGGTAAATTGTAAACAAAACATAGGTCGCATTTATGATCCGAATTCGATGAAATTTGGCACAGATCATTTATTTGGCTCAAGGACGAACCCTATTGAAATTAGAAAAATCGGTTCAGATTTAGATATAGCTCCCATATATAGTTTTTCAGTTAATGGTCCACCACAGCTCCAAAATATGGCCGATTGGCACAATAACGAACCAAAGACCCACAATATAGCCTTTAGGCATACCATTTTGAGCAACATACTGAAGTTAGTACAGCTCCCATAAATAGTTTTGTCCGTTTTGAAGTATGTAATGCACCAAGGATCCAAAATATGGCCGATGTGCACAAAACATACTGAAGTTAGTATAACCTTGAACGTTGAAATCGGTTCGGATTTGAAAATAGTTTTCATATATTGTGAAATTTTGCACAAAGTACAAAAATGGCATAGAATGACCTAACTGCGTTTTGTAGAAATACAGACATAGCCCATATATATTTTCGACCGACTTCATGTTAATTGAGCTCCAAATTGATATTTGCCTTAAATCGATGTATATAATTTGCCCCATTGTAAACAAACAACTCTATATTGGTTCTAATGAAAAATGTAGTATGGGTAGCAGAATGACATGTTTATGAATTGATCTAAGTCGGTTTACATTTAGATACAGATCACATATTTTAGTTCATCCAATTTTGTGTTAATGGTCCTTCAAAAATGCGACGTCTGTTAGGATGCATCTGTTGAATATACCCAAAGTGATGAAGGGTATCATAAAGGCGGTCCCGTCTGACTGGTCTTTTACTTGTTTTCTACATAATCTCCTCCTAAAACAGCCTTACTGTAGTATTTTAATGTCACCCTGTGTGTATAAAAATTGTCTTCCTTTCGCCACATTACATAAATAATTATCAACACTAACTCGAAATGACATCTTCTCAATTAATTTGAGCAATTTGAACTACCAAACAAAGTAATTTTCCCAACTTATTAGATACGTCTACAAAAAATAAGTTGTAGAGCAGCAGATTTTTATTGCAACATCTTCGTTATGATTTGTGCCATAAAACCAGCTTCTATACACATATGGTGACTACCGGTAGACCATAAAAACAATAAGAATTTCACAAGAAAGGGATATCCACCATGGAGTGTTTGGAATTGTGCAAAATTAGTAGCAGCGACAATGAAGAACAAGAACTCGAAGACAAAGAAGGCTCCCTTCAAAGCACTGAAGTTGGCAGACACAGGTAGGTAGGTAGCTGTGTAAACGGCAACAATTGCAAGTGACACCTCATATTTTGTTCACACAAGTCACACACATTTATGACAAGTCTGCTTCAGACCGATAGCATTGGTGGATGGAATGGCTGGCTGGTGGTGCTACTGCCGCTCTTGGCAATTAACAACTTAGGAGTTGAGTTTTTATGTTTTTTTCTGCTACAATCGTCATCTCACGTTTACGCTTGGGTTAATAAAGACGGTTTATAATTTTGTGTGTGTGATTCTAGATGTGCCTGGGAATGGGACACCGAACTAAGCCATCAACCACCGTTCCAAGATCTATGTTTGAGATGGGGGAACCCATTTTCTATACAGGTGAATGTGCCTGTGTTTGAAGTTATAACAATTTGATGATGGTTTATTATGAGCACTTAATATAATTATCGCACCTTGTGTGCGTGTCTCTGTGCCAAAGTCTTGACTTCGATTGCAATTTTTATGTTGCCATTCTTAAGAGGCGGAGGATCTGTTTGCAGCTATTCTGATGATGAAATTAATGTTGTTGTCAGTCAGTCAATTATGGGCAAATGTGTGGCATATGAAGTTTCTTTTATTTGATAACTAACTAAGATGGGAGGGTCTATATTTGGAGACAATCGCTGGAATGTCTTTATTAGTGACACATATGTTGTAGACTACGTGACTATCACGGTGGTCATTTTTGTACCCTCCATCATGAAGTGAATTGTATATATACAATTTGTCATTCCAGATACCCCATAAAGTATATATATTCCAGATCGGAATAAATCGATTTAATCATATCCGTCTATCTCTTAAAATCAGGATAGAGCTCGCAATATTCGAAATTGGGAATTTTGCAAATATATTTCAACTACACCTACAATGTTTTTTTAAAGAAAATGTAATGATATATCGGTCCACAATTTAGCCCCATATGACGGTAGCCCGAAATATACCGTGTTTTGAAGATTATGAACTGTGATTCGTTGATAGATAAAAAAGAAAACAAGATATAAAATAGGAACGAGATCAGAAAAAGGAGTCATATTAATTAAAGAGCTAGAACTAGTTCCGATTGTTCCTTTCTTGAAATATTTTCAATGAACTAGATCGTTTGGGAACTACCCAACTCTATCGGAAGGCTTCTGGTATCAAATAGTAGCGGTGAAGAAGATACCCCAGAACAAAAAAATAAGACTGTATAGATTGCACAACACCTAGGCCTAGGTGCATAACACCTAGGTCAGAATAGTAATTAATCGGTTGAAGAATAATACAGCAGCAGGTGCTATTCAAATAAATAATAAACCAGCCGAACTATTCAAGGCCGGTGGTCAGACGTGCACCAACGACTATAAAGCTGCATTCGACAGCCCAATCCACTGAGAAGTGTTTAAAGCCATGTCTGCGATCGGAATTCCTATTTACGTCTACTTAGGATAACTTTAAATAGTACAAGGGACATTTATATGAACTTTAACTGGTACAGTTAAAGTGGGAAAATATCTCTTGGAGCTCTTCAATTCCGAAGGAGGATTTAGACATTCGTCGCGTGACACGACAGTTCGTAGTGTGACCTTTTTTGACATTCTGCTGGAAAAGGTCATACGAGAGGCAAAAGTGAACAGAAATGGCACTCTGTACACCTAACAGCAAATGTTACTCGCCGATGACATAGACATAATAGGTCAAACATAGCAAACGAATTGAGAAGGTGGGGCTGGCAGTAAATGGCGGGAAGACCAGGCTGATGGTATCAACGCGCAAGACGTCCAGTTGGGACTCGAACCAACTGTGGAACTTGAAAACTACAGCTTTTCGGTAGACAGAGATTTCATCTACCTTGGTCCCGCCATAAACAAAACCGAAGACATTAGACCAACAGATGCTACTATGGACTATGTAAACAATTCAGAAGCAAGACATCCTCTCGCTAGACCAACTCACACTCTACAAGACGCTGATACTACCCGTGCTGGTGTATGAGAGAAAAAAATCTCCGAAAGATTTAAGATCTGATCTGGGTCGACGGTGAATATCGCAGTTAAAAGAACAAGGAGATGTACCATCTATAGACGGACATCGACATAGTCAGACGTATCGAGCTGCAGCGAATACGGTGGCTAGGACATGTTGTAAAAATGGATGAGGATGCCCCAGCTCAATAGGCAAATACAATCGGGCAAAATGATGGTACACGTAGAAGGGGAAGGCGACGAATTCGATGGAAAAATCAAGTGGAAGACAACATTTCGAAAAAATGGTCTTTCAAGATCGGCTTATGGAACAAATGTTATGCCTCGAGAAAGCTGTTAAAAATTAAAAAAAAAAAAAATAATTTGAAGGTACCTTATTTCCCCATATGAGCCCAAAACAAAACAGCAATCGACATTGTGGGCCTTCGAAGAGAAGATAAATCTAAAGAAAGTTGTTGGTGAAAAAACAACACTTCGAGGCAAATGGTCGCTTGTTTCTTTTTGGAAAACTGGTCATTTGGCCACAGTACCGCTTGAGTAACTTAGGATGGTCAATTTTAATTGACATACAAGAATGTATTTTTCTGATACCTTTGGACAAATTTGAAAAAAAAAAAAAAACGCAAGACGAATCAGTACGAGCTCTCATACATTGGCTCAAACCTTTCTTCGATTGACCGGACAGAACTTGGAAGTGATGGAGCATTCTCTGTACAGCTCCGACTCAGCACTCACAGATGAAACTTTTCTCGCCTCATCTCAAAAAAAGTTTAGCTGAACGATTCTCATTGCCAGAAGATGGTGTTGAAGCGTTGAAAAGCCATGCTTCGAATGAGGCGGACCAAATGATACTCTACACAATTTCCATTGAACTTTAGCCTAAAAAGATTCGCGATATTTGTATTCTTCTGTGTGGTACTACTAGTATTTAACCACATTAGAAAATTAAGACCCCTTTACAAATGTTAGTATATCTCCCATCAGGTTAAAGGTCAATCACATCTCTTTAACACTTTTCTGGATCATAACTTCCCGGATAAATATGACAAGCCAAAAATTGACCAAATAAAATTGTGTGATGTTAAATTTTCCCAAAAAATATAATAGAGAGTCTAATAATAAGACACTTGTATCGGCATAGTTTGCGTTGGGAGGTTAAAGTTTACGTCGGGAGGTTATCTAGTGGGAAAAATTGATACAAACTCGGAATAAGATCGGTTTTAACACTAAAATGAGTTTTAAAACTTTTAAGATTTTTGTCGATTTTCGACTGATTTTCTGTTCTGAGACCTATGTAAAACTTTATTGCCAACATTTTTGCAGAATAATCTGATCTGTTATAACCCCGTTTTAAATGAATTTTCAATAATTTCTGGAAAAGGGCAAGGAAAAGACCTCTTCAGATAGCCGACTGAGGAATGAAAAACTTTTGCTATATACAATTTTGAAACTATTTTCAATATTAATAGGGTTCGTCATTGGGCCAAGTAAATGAGCGGGCGGGCATTCATCGATCGACTCACAAAGTGATTCTATGTAGATCCTCAAAAAAATACTTTAGGCCTATATATATAAAGTTTATATATATTCTCCTTCATCATGTTAAATTTTTATATCATCATCATTGCACCTGATAATGATATAATGATATAAAAACCAGTAAGAAAAGGTCAAAAGTCGGACGGGGCCGACTATATGATACCCTTCACCACTTTGGGTACATACAAGAGATGATCCGTTGCATTTTTTTTCAATTTAATACCCTCTGCCAAATTTCGTGTAAATCGAACAAACATAGGCCCTTCGGGTCACCATTTACATAAAATCGAACGTAAATATATATAAGACCTATATCTAAATCTGAACCGATTTTCAGGAAACACACATCATTCTAGACCTAATTCATTACGCTATGCAAAATTTCGTGCATATCGAAAGATATATAGGGACTTTGGTACACCATTTACCTTAGAACGGATGAAAATATATATTGGAGCTATATCTAAATATGAACCGATTTTCAAGAAACTTAACACACATCATTCTACACCTAATTCATTACGCTGTGCCAAATTTCGTGCAAATCGAAAAATATATATAGGGACTTTGGTACACCATTTACCTTAAATCGGACGAAAATATATATGGGAGCTATATCTAAATCTGAACCGATTTTTCCCAATTTCTATAGGGTTCGTCCTTGGGCCAATTAAGTGACCTAAATTTCATCCAAATCGGATCATAAATGCGAACTGTACTTTGTTAACAGAAATACATGGACGGACGGACAGACGGACATGCATAAATCGACTCAAAAAGTGAGTCCTTTTGCTTATTCTCAAAAGGAACCATGGGTCTATCTCGCTTTTTTTTGCCTGTCACAAAGACATAATACCCTGTACCACAGTGTGGTGAAGGGTATAATGAAACCTCATGAAAACCCCCATTTAAGCCCTATTTCCATAGTAAGCATTAGAAAAAGAAAATGTAAACTGAACAGATATCTTCTCTGTATTTACTGTTCCCTGCGGATTCATCTCGTTTTAGGGATAATCTTTGACATCGCTTAAGCCACAACATGAATTGTATGAGACACTAACACACAATAGACAACCCCCCTCTGAACAACATATTTTAACGACAACAATGCCATACATCGAGAGGTGCAACTCAGAACAAATATCCCGTTCCAGTGGACAAATATTTCACAGCTACAATTCTTTGTTTTGTCATTTTTCATTTATTCTCTTCTCGGAACACTTTGTCATCGGACATGCTGTCTCGTTGCAACCACAATCATAATCCTGTTTCAGTTCGTTTCGTTGTTTTTGTGCTACGGGTTTAAACACTAGCATCAGTATTTCGTTGACAGACCGTTATGATTCCCTTCTTTAGAGCGGATAAAACCCGAAATAACACGAAATGCCACAACCAACGGTTAAAACCGACAAAAGTAAATAAATAAACAGAATAGTTTTATACAAAATTCAGGAATTTAGAATTAGAGCAGAGTAAGTAAACGAACGAACGAACGAGACTTGACAGCGATGAGCGATGAATTACATCACGAGGGGAGGACTTTTCAGGTGATAGATATTTTTAAGGATTTAAATATATAGAAATAAAGTAGATACATTGACTATGAAACTATCTGACTGAGGATAGCCAGTCCTTAGTGACTGGCGATCCTTAGTGACTGAAAAATTTTCTAATGAAAACAGTCTTCTCTAGAAATCTCTGTTGGCGAGAATTATTTCTATAGGAAAAATCAATCATCCCAATGATTGTATACACTTTACAACGCCAAAATGTGTATTGTCCAAAGTTTCAGACAGTTTGAAATTGTTATTTCAATGTCCTTCCATCTCGATGGTATGTACAATAACTTTCGGAGGGAGTAGCCGATTTCATCCAAACTTTACACATTGTAATATTTCTTCCAAACTTCGATTTGTTTCAAAGATGGGGAATATCTGTCTGCATTTTCTCTCTCACAAAATGTTCGAAAAATTTCCGGATGATGCCGGAAGATGGAGTATCGGTCCACACCTTCTGCCACCTTCCCCACAATGTGACAAAATTTTGAAAAATCATAAATCCAGTAACACGTGAACGGAATGTTCGAATTGATCCAAACATTGCACATCGTAATATTTTTACCAAACCTCGATAATGTCTAAAGGTGGAACCCATCTGTACAACTCTTTTAGTACCTCCACAAAAATATATATATATATATATTTTTTTTTTTTGACATATGGTTAAGTCCGTCCCGTCGGAACATCTTATACTCCACACCATTTGGAGCACATTCAAAATTACTTTAAACAAGTAAAAAAGTGTCAGTCTGTGTCGCCTATGTATAACCCTTAGACTATGGTTTGCGGAGGTCTTCAGAAATACACGCAGGTTTTATTATTCGGTATTTTTTTATCAAAGAGGTTCGAATTTAATGTTGATCAAATCGATTATTCAAATCGCTTTTAGAAATTTATAAAACATTGATGAAGGAGAAGGCCGACGGCCCTGTTGGTTTAAATCGGACATTCTATTCGCCTGATATTGTATTTATAAAATTTTTACCATTTGTGGAGGAGGTGTGGACCAATGGCCACCATCTTCGGACCTGATTTAGTCTTGGTAAAGATAATAAGTTGTGCAACGTTTGGTTCAAATTGCAAATTTTTTACTTAATATTGAATTTATAAATAATAAAAATTTTGACCATTTGTGGGGGAGGTACCAGAAGGGGTAGAAACATGGGTCCCATCTTTGGACATGCTCTATGCTTGATAAAGGTTATACGTTGTGCAAAGTTTGGTCCAAATCGGATATTCCATTCGTTTAATGTTTCATTTGTAAATATTGTAAATTTTTACCATTTGAGGGGGACGTACCAGATGGAGGGGACCAATGGGGCCCATCTTCGAACTTGGTCTAGACCTAGTAAAGATAACAGGTTGTACAAACTTTTGTACAAATCACATGATATTATAAAATTAATTTTTTGCATAATTTTAACCATTTTGTGGGGGAAGTTCCTGAAGGAGTGGACCGATATTTCGGATCTTCGAACTTGAACTAAGTTTGACGAACTATGACGATGTGGAATGTTTTGATGAAATTGGTTACGCCCTTCTAGAGTTATCATGCGCACCAGCCGGTCAGACAGACAGACAGTCGGACGGACATTTTTTTTAAATCGAATCTAAATTGTGTGAAACGGATTTGGTCCAAAGAATAATGGCGTCTAAAACCGATATTTCGATATGAGTCACATTTTTGCCGTAGCAAAGTTTATATACCCTCATTAGCCATAAGACTGAGGGTATAAAAGTGTATGTTTCGACAAACCCGGGCCCCAAAGTAAGTTTCCAATTAGGGCCCCAAACCCGAAATACTGAATCTTCCCTTTTTATGTGGTTAAAACCTTCCAAATACCCAAAATAGTGCTGAGACTTCAAATGGGGGCTATTGCATAGCAATTATGGATATTCATATTTTCGGCACAGAAATATGTCCGCTTCAAAAAGTCGAATTACCAAAGTATAGCCCAGTTGGTGGGCAAATGCGACTAAATCCATTAAAAACGGAAAATTAGGCGGGAATATGCAAAAGCGCAAACCTATAAAGCTAATTTATGGCAACCTCAAAATTCCTTTATTGCAGGTCGTACCTATATTGAATTCGAAAATGGAGTCTATAAAGCCAACTGAATCCTGTACGGTCTAGACGGGGTACACCTCATACAATAGATTTAGTGGAACTATTGACTATATAGGTTTTGTCAATGACTGGCGATTTTTTATTTGTAGGGAAAAATATTCCTTCGTAACTGAGTATAACTGAATGAAAACTATTTTCTCCTTCCCTCCAAAGCAATCCCCTATCCACCATCGTATGCTAAAATCTAGCTTTCGAATTTTAGTTTTTTTCCTACACCATTCGCTAAATATTGAAAATAGAAGTAGGAACCAGAACAACAACAAAAACCCAAAAAAAGAATCAACAAAAAATCTAGAGCAAGTCAACACTCTCCAAAGATGACACAAACTTTTGGCTAACAAGAGGAGCATTGAACGGTACTACAACTTCTATGTAGAGCACCCTTCCACGTTAAGGGGGATTGCGGCAAAGAATATGGCAAACCGAAAGAAGATGATAAACCGAATAACAAAAAAACGTAAAAAGACCCTGCAGCATAAATGGCACAATTTTAATGGATTTTACCGCAACAGCAACAAGAAGATACAACATTCCGCATCCTGCATTCAACTATTTTGCTTTTTTCGGGCATGCTCGCCATACCATCCATGCAGCAGGAACTAAACCAGTTTCACCAACATCAATGATGAAATGTAGAAAGGCACATACGGCTGAGCAATATCAGCCACCAGGCAGGCAGTCAGCCAGCTATCCAGCCAGTCAGGCTGCCAGAAATTGTAGCGGACCAAAAAACCACAAACACACATATGGATGTGAAACATATCTGTTGCACGTATGTATGTATGACAAACTGGAAGACAGACAGACAGACAGACAGACCGAAAAAACATACAACATAGCTGTGCTGTGTATAAGAAAAACTCTTCTTCAAGCGGCAACAGCAGCAGCAGCAGATGTTGCTACATGAAATGACCAGAGAGCATCGTTGTTTGCGCACATGATTATCATGATGCGGAACTTTGGTTTCCAACTTTCGAGGAAACAAATTCACGATAAATGTTCTAAGTGATTTCTTTTTTTTTTTGGCCTACTGTTACGAATGTGTGTTTTTTGCTGTTGCTGTGCCGTTATAGTTTTAGCAAATGTGAGATAAGGTTTGTATTTTTTGTGGAGTTTCGAAAATGAAATATTTGACAGCGTTTTTATATCAAAGAAATAATAACAGCAATAAGTGGGAATGTCATTATGGAAGTAGTATTATTGTTGGCTAAAAAAAGCTATCAGTAAATTGAGGAATGTTTTTTATCGAATACTTTTTTCAGTGAGGACTGATTTTAAATAAAAATATCAGTAACTGAAATGGGTTTTTTCTAGAAATATTTTTTAATAGAAAAAATCCCGCAGTCTCTTAGATGCGATTTTTTTCCAATGGAAAAGATTTCTCGGTAAGTAATGGTTGATGTTTTTTATAAGAAAAATTCTCAGCTACAGGAAATAGATTTTTTCCAATGAAAAGATTTTCAACCCCAAAGGACAGATTTTTTCTAATTCTTTACAGATTTCCTAATTCTCCGAAGACTCATATTTTTCCGAGGATCTATTTTTCGATAAAAAAACCTGAGACTCTGTTCGAATGTTGTTCTATCTCGACGAAGACAAATTTGTTTATGAGCCAGTATCAGTCGGTGTTGTCGAGAGATATATACCTCAGCCGATGACATATGTCTTATTCTCAATTTTGGTTAGCGGAGGTCTAGTGCCGAGTTAGAACAACTTGTTATTAAATTTATAATTTTTTTTACAAATTGTGACGGTTTATGGGTGAAGTACCAGAGACGATTTACCTATATAACGAATATATACAATACATCTATGGTTAGTGTTAATATTAGGGTCTTCCAAGTTTAGAACCCTCAGGATTAACCATTTGCTGTGAATAAGTATGTATATGAGTTTATCGAAGAGTTAAACATCTGCATGGCAGGTACCTCCCCTATAGACGCCATCTTCGGATTTAATGTAGGTTTGGTAAAAATATTACAATGTGAATTCTCCAATGAACCACATCGAATACGCCATTCACGTCATATGACATTTTGATCCTTTGAGAGGTAGGTTCCAGAAGGAGTTATCCGATGGATTCAATTTTCCGACTTGGTATTGGTTTAGTGAAGCAAATGGAATACCTCAATTGAGCTAACACTAGATCTGTATTTCCATGAATCTCTAGGTGACGAATTAGTCCTTGCTTTTGCAATATGCAGCTAAATAAGTTTCCCTGCATCAAATTGGA
Organism: Musca vetustissima; assembly: GCF_032173495.1. Taxonomy (NCBI): domain Eukaryota; kingdom Metazoa; phylum Arthropoda; class Insecta; order Diptera; family Muscidae; genus Musca; species Musca vetustissima. The sequence continues at coordinate 7,055 of NW_026876928.1, read as the reverse complement.
AGCCCAATTCACTTGATCTTGGATTAAAAAATTTTCAAAACTTTGGCATTTTGTGGGGGAGGTACCAGAAAACGTGGAGCGATATTTCAATATTAGCAGAAGGTGTGAACCGATGGTCCCAATCTTTGGTAAAAATATTAAGTTCGGCATTGTTTTGAATCTGACACTCCATTCGTATGATATTTGATTTACATCTTTTCTAAAAAGGTTAACATTTTCTGAGAAAGGTACCAGAAATATTGAAATACTAGCATATGCCCGCTAGTTCGTTAGCGAATGTGGATAATATTTAAACATGTATTAACATATAATTTTATTTTCACAGAAAACTGTATATGCCAGAAAAACTAAACAATCCACACATTAATATCGACCATAAATTGAATTTGTATTCACCTAAATACAAATTTTACCAAATTTACTTCCATTTAGCACAAATTATTCCCATAGGTGCCCTCTTCAACCATCCAACAAAACTTCCTGCATACCCCGATCATATAAAATGATTCCAAACTCATTTTTCAGGATTTCAACTCTATTGATTCACCCACATTTCAAATTGTACTAAATAAAGTACACAGTAGTACGAATTTCCAAAACTTCCTACATACCCCAACCCTACACCCCCATAGTGATCCCAAATCCAAGTTTCAGGATTCCAACTCTATCGGTTCACTCACAATTCAAATTGTACCAAATTTAGTACACATTAGTACAAATTTCTAAAACTTTTCCATATCTCGATCTTACACCTCAACCGTGATCCTGACTCCAAATTTCATGATTCTAGCTCTATTGGTTCACCTACAATTCAAGTTGTACCAGATTTAGTACCCATAAGTACTAATTTCTTATACTAAATCCTGACCCAATCCCACATCCCTACAGTGATCCTGACTCCAAATTCCATTGCTCCCGCTATATCGATACACCCAAATCCATATGTACCGATTATAATACGATTTAGTACTTTTCGTACACATAAGTAACAAATTTCCAAAGCTACGTTTATATCCCAATCCTACATTCCGACGGTAATGTTAATTTCCAGGATTCTAGCCCGAATTTGTATCTCCAAATTAAATTTGTACCAAATATAGTACCATATAGTTCTTTTCCTACACATGAGTACACGCTTTCAAAACCATCTCCTTAAATAGACCCTTCAAGTTTTTAGCTCTATCCGTTCACATACTACGAAATTGTACCAAATTTAGTACATTTTAGTACTTTTCGCATACTTATAGTTCGAATGTCCAAAAAACCCTTTGCTATATCTATTCTACACTCCATCAGTGACCCTCATTTGAAATTTAAGAGTTCTAGCTCTATCAGTTCGCCAAATAAAAATGGTATCACATTTTGTACTTTTCGTACCGGTCTAGTACGAATTTCCAAAAACCCAGTCTTATCTGTCACCTTTGGACCAAGAGCGACCCTCACCCAAAATTTCAAGATTCTAGCTTCAGCCGTTTCGTCTGGGCGTTGATGAATCGTTAAATCAGTCAGTCAATCACTTTACACTTTTATTAGTATAGATATTGCGATGCAGGGACGTAAGCTAAATTATTTTTTCAATTAACATTTTCATATTGAACCAGCGGACATCCCCCTTAAGGTATTCCAATCGCTTCATATTGGATTTACATGTTTTTAAAATTTTGGTGCTGTATGGGGGAGATTCCAGATTCTAGTGGGCAGATAAGCCGGGATGACTGAAATATTAGTTTATGTAAAGTTGGGTTCTTATAGGTACTCGGTTCGCACGATTTAAAAAAAATGGACCATATTGTTGGTGAGTTACCCGAAGGAGTCGAAGTTTGAAAGAAATATGAAAAGTTTAGATGAAATCGTCGAGCGATAGATGGACGGACGCACAGTTGCAAATCGTTTCCAAATGGTCTGAAACGCAGTTGATCCAAAGAAACCAACCCGCATTGTTTTGAAAATGAACTAGGAACATTATAGTACTGATAATTAAGCGAAATCTTGTATGATAACTATTAAAAAAGAATTTATATTGAAAATATTCAGGGTAGACGATTTTGAATAATCTGCAAGTGTAAAGTACATTTACTTCAATGCCTTAAACTTTCAAAATATCCAAAATGAGAGGGTACGATGCCAAAATATGGATCTAATTCGAAAAACTTTTGTAACGATATTTTTTACAGGACGAAAACTTGAAAAGCCAAAATTCATCCACATCAGTGGAAATTCAGCTAAAACTTTTAAAATAGCTGAGACCCATATAAAAAAATTTCTGCAACGTTTTTTAGCCTTTCAAGAACCTGGAATGCAAATTTCAAAAAATTCGTTGAGGAATCTCGGCTATGACATTCAATACACCGAAAATGGAGTGGAGACACTTATATGGAGCTGAAGTCACAAAATTTTGGCATAGCCTGTCAGCTTTTTGGCTGGGAAATGAAAAATCTTCAAAATACCGAAAATAAGGCATTGTCGATTTATGGCAGCCATATCAAAGCGTGAATATATCCCGCTTGCAATATATCTTAAATATTGAAATCCCTACATGATTTTAACAGTCAGATGTGTTTAAATCGCCATAAAATTTTATTCTGATTAACAATCTCTCAGGAATATTATTCGTTGGGTAAAAATTCTTCCTCAGTCTCTTTAGAGAAAAAATCTTCCTTAAATGCTGTTTTTTTGTTTCTATATATCGTCAGTGCACAGAGTATTTTCGTGAATTAATTACATCGATTACAACAACAAATATGTCACAGCATTCAACCACTTTGTTCAGTATTAACCTCACTACTCAGAATGTCAACAACAGAAAGTATCAATGACAAATTCAACAACGATTACATTTGAAGCTTGGGCTGTTGTGATGGAGGCCGCTGGGTTCCCGACAAGGCTGATGACAACGACGATGATGGCTTCTTCTTCTTCTTTTAGAGGCAGACATTACTGCAATATTCTATCGATGACAACGTTGGGTAATAGTTATACAGTAGCAGCTAGTGTTTGCAATGGAGGGTTGTCAATGCGGAAGGGTACTAACATGATATGAGATGTCAAACCATTTATTTAACATTGGCAACATTGGGATTAGAGGTATAATGTTCCTTTATGAAATACATCATTTCAGTCAAATACATACAATTGACTTGGTTGAAATATTTGGACATCTTCATAGCATGAAATTCACCAGTGATAAGTTTTAGTTTCCTTGGATAATAATAACCTTGATTTAAAAATGTCTCTCTGATCGCAGAATTATACCAATAGACCGATCAGTCACAAGCACAACTATTTTCAAACGTTTGCTCCATAGTGGAGACTATTAAACGGCACGAGTTGCACTCGGCCAAGGGCTGTCACCTCATCTACTATAAAATTGAAATATTTTTGAATCGAGTGTTTTTCTTTGTAAGAAATTCTGATATTTGTTATGATTTTCACAGTTAAGATACAAACTTTTATGTAATTTTTATGATTGTCGTAGGAAATTCCCCTTCGAGTTCCGGTATGGTAACTAATCCCTTCATTTAAATTTCAGTTTTTATTGATAAGTGTTTTTCCATTGTACCTCTGAGTAAAATATTGAAACCAGTAAGGAAAGTAGAAAAGTCGGACTGGGCCGACTGTATGATACCCTGCACCACTTTGGGTATATTGCACATACGTGCATGCCAATCCAAGGAACATAGTCATGTCTTTCTGCAACCTAAGATGAAGTTAATTTCATTCGGGCAGATTTAGAGTAGTCTGGGTATCATGTGACAAATTTATGGCAAACGATTTAAAGCAAAATTGATATACGCTATTCGGTACGCCGCACTGTTAAAAATTTAATTTCAATCAGACACTCGTTCGAAATGCCTATGGAACCCATGGCGTTTTCAACAAAACGCAATAACGTCATTCAAGTCTCAATTTTATACGTTGTGCAAAATTTCGTGTTAATAGGACAAACATTAGAAATTTGGTGTACCATTAAGGTAAAATCGGACGAATATATATGAATAAGTGGGAGCTGTATCGAAATCTGAAAAGATTTTCAAGAAATTTTACACACGTCATTCTAGACTTAATTCAGTACGCTATGCCAAATTTCGTGCAAATCGAATGATTTTCAGGGACTTTGGTGCACCATTTACCTAAAATCGGGCGAAACTATATATGGGAGCTTTATATAAATCTCAACCAATTTTCAAGAAATTTTACACACATCATTCTAGACTTAATTTAGTACGTTGTGCCAAATTTCGTGCACATCGAAGGATATATAGGGACTTTGGTGCACCATTTACATAAAATCGGACGAAAATATATATGGGAGCTATATCTAAATCTGAACCGATTTTTCTCAATTTCAATAGGGTTCGTCCTTGGGCCAAATAGATGAGTTATGCCAAATTTCATCCAAATCGGATTATAAATGCGACCTGCACTTTGTTAACAATTTAACACCAACAGACGGACGGACGGACATGCATAAATCGACTCAGAAAGTGATTCTATGCATATTCTCAAAAGGAACTATGGGTCTATCTCGTTTCCTTTTGCCTGTTACAAACATATGCACAAAGACATTATACCCTGTACCACAGTGTGGGGAAGGGTATAAAAATACTCCACATTGCGTATCTATAAGGGTCTATTATCGGCGGTGTGCCAAAAACTTTGTGAAGTGTCATTCAAGAAGAGCTCCCGTAGCTTGGAAAATGACAAGAAATACTGGACAAATAACCATCCAGCTTCACAAGTCATTATGTTGATAAGGCATATAAAAACGAGACAAGTGATGGTTCACGCAGAAGGGGAAGGCCACGAATCCGATGGAAAGATCAAGTCGAAGGCAACATCTCGGAAAATGGTCTTTCAAATTGGATGAGATGCGTACAAGACCGACGCACCTGGAAATCTTTTTTAAGCTCGGCTTATGGAACAACCGTTCTGTCATAAGCCAGCTTAGTAAGTAAGATAATTGTTTGTAGCACCACTGAGTACGGAGTCGCAAGTGCCTCAATGTACACTCAATTGAACATTTAAAATTGCTTCACTTCCAAGGAAATGATAGAGAGGATCACCATAAGTGGCAAACCAGCTGGTACTAATACCATCCACTGGTCCAAGCAAAAGGATAATAATGGATGGGGCTGCATTCACACTTACCAGTTCAAGGATACCTGATTGTTCCGAAAGTAGGTCGGGCTCATCCGTCAGACAATTCTTGGGAGGATGACAATGGAGCCACAAAAAAATTTGTCGACCAGACTATTTCCGCTGAAGGCTTTAAAAACCCATTCAGAAATCCCACAGGGCTACCTACAAATAAGTTGCTCGAAGCAGATCCCAAACATATGTTACTCACGCTAAAACTCTCGTGCCATTCTAAGACTAATTCTAACGCTAGGTCTAGGCTTTCAAATACACCGATTGTGTCGAAAACATGGATTTTGAAGGCTTTAACAGCATATTTTGGGAAGAAAATCGTTGACCAAGCATTTTTCCGGATTTGATTTTCGGAAATAAAACCAAGTCATTAAATATCATGTCAGGGCTGTTTGACCATGTTCTCCGAAGACTTCAGGGAAACAAATTATGGTGTACCACTCAGAATTGACACTCCTATGTTGCTCAAGCGACACAGACACTTGACCAGGTCGAAGTGCTTCTTCTACAAACTTTTTACAACTTTATGCAGATGTAAGCAATGTTCAACAATTTGATTTTTAAAGTCACTATAAACAACATAACACATGGTCGTACGTTAAACCGCAGTCAGGAGGTTTATGCTGAAAAATTCTATCTTTTCAATGGAAAAGTCAGATGGCACCCGACAGTGTGGTCTACACCAGAGAGACATATATTAGCTATGGTACCTGTTTAATTTAGATTTGTGTACAAATTCTTTTATTGACCCCGGGTTATTGCAACCTTCGTTTAACACCGCTGAAATTTTAACGAGTAATTACCTGTCATTTATTTTCCCGCCTCCTTTAAGCAGCAAGAAGTACCATACTGTCATTTCGGACAGACAGCACGCATATTGTTGCGCACAGGCTTATCGTTGCCAAAAGGTAATATTGTTACCATCTACTCAACCTACCAATAAACCACTGAATACTTATTACAAAACCTATTCTGTTTTTATTCTACGGTCCACTGCTTGACGCATTCGGCGTACTGACTCCCGTCGGCGGAGCCCCTCTGAGCTAAGCAGTACAATTCGTTGGTCTTCCGATTCTCCTTAGAAACCTTAAAAGACCTTAGAATGCTTAGAACCCTGTGAAGGGTCTCTTTATTTTGAAAATTCTAGCTGATACAAAATCAGTTCGCTGAACTGATATCATGTATGAGACCCTGAACAATATAAGACCTCTTGCATATGATTTTCACCCATGATTATAAATATAGAACAAATATTCTGACAACTCGACCAACAAATCTTAATTCCAAAGTCGTATCAGACCATTTTTTCGCCAAGCCCGCAACCGTAATTTCTATCCATAGAAAAATTGCTTGCAAATATAAAATTGAATACACCAAGCAAGGAGACTTCATCAGGTTAGGAAACATAGATATGTAGGTAGGTAGTCAATGGTGGTGTTGTACAACTATGAGATGTATGAGACAAGCATGGAATATGTTTGCTTGCTTGTCATTTCGGTGGTGGTGGAGTGTTGCAAGTTGAAAACCCAAATAAAACTAAAAAAACACCAACAGAAATAAAACACAAATTTATTTTAAAGCTTGGCAGCCAGGCATAGGAAGCTTCTCTATATTGGGGCTACATGTCTGTCTGTCCATGCACTGGGTGTCATAGAGTACATTGTTCCATTTTTTCCTAGTTTTAGTTGCAAAAATGAAAAAAAAAAACAACAACAGCCTCGTCAAAAGGAATTGAGAGGTATGAAGGAAACATTTTTTTGTTTTGTATACTGGTAGCTGTCATTGTTCCACCATGAAAGGCAGGCAGGCTGCCTGGCTGGCAGACAGTTCCAGCATCTCAACTCCTTATGGTGTTGGTTTGCAAGTTTCCCATTTTGTCTTGTTCGTTTTTTTTTTCTCGGCAAACA